>NC_082638.1:21622500-21845000 GCF_002263795.3 Bos taurus
GTCTGTGTGTGTGCCATGCTCAGACCTGTGCCCTGGCAACTCTACCACCGGTTTGTGTGTGTGTGTGTGTGTATGTGTGTGTATGTGCTGTTCTCAGCCCTGTGCGATGGTGAATGTGCACAGGTTTGTGTGTGTGTTTGTGGCGGGGGGGAGTGCTGATCTCAGCCCTGTGGTCTGGCAACTGTGAAACCGGCTTGAGTGTGTATGGGTGTGTGTGTGTGCTGTTATCAGCCCTGTGCACTGGCGACTCTGATACTGGTCTGTGTTCATGTGTGTGTGTGTGTGTGTGTGTGTGTGTGTGTGTGTGCTGTTATCAGCCCTGTGCACTGGCAACTGTGCAACCACTTTGTGCATGTGTGTTAGTGTGCGTGTGTGCCATTCTCAGAAATGTGCACTGATGACTGCGCAACCAGTTTGTTTTTGTGTGTGTGTATTTGTGCTGTTCTCAGCCCTGGGGCCTGGCGACAGTGCAACCGGTTGGGGAGTGTGTGTGTGTGTGTGTGTGTGTGTGTGTGTGTGTGTGTGCCATTTTCAGCCCTGTGCCCTGGCGACTGTGTAATGGTTTGTTCGTATGTGTATGTGTGTATTTGAGTGTGCCATTCACAGCCCTGTGCCCTGGCGACTGTGCAAGCAGTTTGTTTGAGTATGTGTCTGTGTGTGTATGTGTGTGTGTGTGTGTGTGTGTGTGTGCCGTTCTCAGCCCTGTGCCCTGGCAACTGTGAAACCGGTTTGTGTGTGTGTGTGTGTGTGTGTGTTTACCATTCACAGCCCTGTGCCCTGGCGACTGTGCAAGCAGTTTGTGTGTGTATGTGTCTGTGTGTGTATAGGCTGTTCTCAGCCCTGCGCCCTGGCAACTGTGAAACCGGTTTGTGTGTGTGTGTGTGTGTGTGCGTGTGTGTGCCAGTCTCAGCCCTGTGCCTTGGTGACTGTGCCAGTGGTTTGTGTCCGTATGTGTGTTAGTGGATATGTGTGTGTGTGTGGTTTGTCCTGTTTTCAGCCCTTTGCCTTAGTGACAGTGTAACTGGTGTGTTTGTGTGTGTGTGTGTTTGTGCTCTTCTCAGCCCTGTGCCCTGGTGACTGTGCATCCGGTTTGTCTTTGTATGTCAGTGTGTGCCATTCTCAGCCCTGTGCCCTGGTGACTGTGCAACTGGTGTGTGTGTGGGTGTGGGTGTCTGTGCTGTCCCCAGCCCTGTGCCCTGGCAACTGTGCAACCACTTTGTGCATGTGTGTTAGTGTGTGTGTGTGTGCTGTTCTCAGAAATGTGCATTTATGACTGCACAACCAGTTTGTGTTTGTGTGTGTGTATGTGTGCTTTTCTCAGCCCTCTGCCCTGACGACTGTTCAAGTGGTTTTTGTGTGTGTGTGTGTGTGTGTGTGTGTGTGTGTGTGTGTGTGTGCTGTTCTCAGCCCTGGGGCCTGGCGACAGTGTAACCGGTTTGGGAGTGTGTGTGTGTGTGTGTATGTGTGTGCCATTTTCAGCCCTGTGTCCTGGCGACTGTGTAATGGTTTGTTCGTGTGTGTGTGTGTGTGTGTATTTGTGTGTGCCATTCACAGCCCTGTGCCCTGGCGACTGTGCAAGCAGTTTGTGTGTGTATGTGTCTGTGTGTGTATATGCTGTTCTCAGCCCTGCGCCCTGGCAACTGTGAAACCGGTTTGTATGTGTGTGTTTGTGTGTGCGTGTGTGTGCCAGTCTCAGCCCTGTGCCTTGGTGACTGTGCCAGTGGTTTGTGTCTGTACGTGTGTTAGTGGATATGTGTGTGTGTGTGGTTTGTCCTGTTTTCAGCCCTTTGCCTTAGTGACAGTGTAACTGGTGTGTGTGTGTGTGTGTGTGTGTGTGCTCTTCTCAGCCCTGTGCCCTGGTGACTGTGCAACCGGTTTGTCTGTGTATGTGAGTGTGTGCCATTGTCAGCCCTGTGCCCTGGCAACTGTGCACAGGTTTGTTTTTGTGTGTGTGTAAGTTTGAATTCTCAGGCCTGTGCCCTAGAGACTGTGCAACCGGTTTGTGTGTGTGTGCATGTGTGTGTGTGCAGGGCGGGACATTCTCAAACCTGTGTGCTGGCAACTGTATGACCGATTTGTGTGTGTGTGTGTGTGTGTGTGTGTTCTGTCCCCAGCCCTGAGCCCTGGTGACTGTGCAACTAGTTTGTGTGTGTGCGTGTGTGGGTGTGTGCTGTTCTCAGGCTTGTGTCTGGCGAAGGTGAAACCAGTTTATGTATGTGTGTGTGTGTGTGTGTGTGTGTGTGCTCTTCTCAGCCCTGTGCCCTGGTGACTGTGCAACCGGATTGTCTGTGTATGTGAGTGTGTGCCGTTCTCAGCCCTGTGCCCTGGCAACTGTGCAAGAGGTTTTTTTTTTGTCGTGTGTAATTTGATTTCTCAGCCCTTTGCCCTGGAGACTGTGCAACCGGTTTGTGTGTGTGTGCGTGTGTGTGTGTGTGTGCTGTTCTCAGCCTTGTGCACTGGCGACTGTGCAACAGGTTTGTGTGTGTCTGTGTGTGTGTGAATTCTCAGCCCTGTGCCCTGGAGACTGTACAACAGGTTTGTGTGTGTGTGTGTGTGTGTGTGTGAATTCTCAGCCCTGTGCCCTGGAGACTGTACAACAGGTTTGTGTGTGTGTGTGTGTATGTGTGTGAGAGCTGTTTTCAGCCCTATGGTCTGGCGAAGGTGAAACCAGTGTGTGTGTGTGTGTGTGTGTGTGTGTGTGTGTGTGTGTGTACCATTCTGAGCCCTTGGGCTGGCGACTGTGCAACCGGTTTGTGTGTTTGTGTGTAAGGGGATGTGTGCTGTTCTCAGCCCTGTGCCTGGCGACTGTGCAACCGGTGTGTGTGTGTGTGTGTGTGTGTGTGTGTGTGTGTGTGTGTGTGTGTGCTGTTCTCAGGCCTGTGCCCTGGCAACTGTGCAAGCGGTTTGTGTGTGTGTGTGTGTGTGTGTGTGTGTGAATTCTCAGCCCTGGGCCCTGAAGACTATACAACTGGTTTGTGTCTGTGTGTTAAGGGGATGTGTGCTGTTCTCAGCACTGTGCGCTGGCGCCTGTGCAACGTGTTTGTGTGTGTGTGTATATGTATGTCTGGGAGTGCTGATCTCAGCCCTATGATCTGGAGACAGTGAAACCGGTTTGTGTGTGTGTGTGTTGTTCTCAGCCCTTTGCCCTGGTGAATGTACAACAGGTTTGTGTGTGTGTGTCTGTGTGTGTGCCATTCTCAGCCCTATGCCCTGGCGACTGTGCAACCGGTTTGTTCGTGTGTGTGTGTGTGCGCGCGTGTGTGTGTGCCATTCTAAGTTCTGTGTCTTGGTGACTGTGCAACCCGTTTGTGTGTGTGTGTGTGTGAGTGTATGTGTTTGCCGTTCTCAGGCCTGGGCTTGGCGACTGTGCAACCCGTGTGTGTCTGTGTGTGTGTGTGCTGTTCTCAGCCCTGTGCCCTGGTGACTGTGCAACCGGTTTGTGTGTGTGTGTGTATGTGTGGGAGTGCTGATCTCATCCCTGTGCTCTGGCGACTGAGAAACCAGTTTGTGTGTGTGTGTGTTTGTGCTGTACATAGACCTGTGCCCTGGCAATTGTGCAACCAGTTTGTGTCTGTGTGTGTGTGTGTGTGCTGTTCTCAGCCCTGTGCCCTGGCGACTGTGCGACTAATTTGTGTGTGTGTGCGTGCTGTTCTCAGGCTTCTGCCGTGGGGACTGTGAAACCGTGTTATGTATGTTTGTGTGTGTGTTCTATTCTCAGCCCTGTGCCCTGGCGACTGTGCGACTAATTTCTGTGTGTGTGCGTGCTGTTCTCAGGCTTCTGCCGTGGGGACTGTGAAACCGTATTATGTATGTTTGTGTGTGTGTTCTAGTCTCAGCCCTGTCCCCTGGCGACTCAGAAACCAGTTTGTTTTCATGTGTGTGTGTCTGTGTGTCTGTGTTTGTGCGTGTGCTCTTCTAAGCCCTGTGCCCTTGAGACTGTGCACCTTGTTTGTGTCTCTGTGTTTGTGTGTGTGCCATTCTCAGCTCTGTGCCCTGGCTACTGTGCAACCAGTTGTGTGTGTGTGTGTGTGTATGTATGTGTGCTGTTCTCAGCCCAGTACCCTTACAACTGTGCAACCGGTTTTTGGGTGTGTGTGTGTATGTGTGTGTGTGTGCTCTTCTAAGTCCCGTGCCCTGGTGACTGTGCACCTGTTTTGTGTCTGTGTGTTTGTGTGTGTGCTGTTCTCTGCCTGGTGCCCTGGCTACTGTGCAACCAGTTTGTGTGTGTGGGTGTCTATGTGTGTGTGTGTGCTGTTCTCAGCCCTGTGCCCTGACAACTGTGCAACAGGTTTGTGTGTGAGTGTATGTTGTTCTCAGCCCTCTGCCCTTTCGAATATGCTACAGGTTTGTGTGTGTGTGTGTGTGTGTGTGTGTGTGTGTGCCATTCACAGCCCGATGCCCTGGCGACTTTGCAACCAGTGTGTGTGTGTGTGTGTGTTTGTGTGCTGTTCTCAGCCCTGTACCCTGGAGATTCTGAAACAGGGGTGTGTGTGTGTTTGTGTGTGTGTGTGTGTGTTGCCATTCACCGCCCGGTGTCCTGGCGACTGTGCAACCAGTTTGTGTGTGTGTGTGTGTTTGTGTGCTGTCCTCAGCCCTGTACCCTGGAGATTCTGAAACAGGGGTGTGTGTGTCTGTGTGCCGTTCTCAATCCTGTGTCCTGGCAACTGTGCAACGGGTTTGTGTGGTTATTTGTGTGTGTGTGCTGTTCTCAGTTCTGTGCCCTGGCTACTGTGCAACCAGTTGTGTGAGTGTCTGTGTATGTGTGTGTGCTGTTCTCAGCGCAGTACCCTTACAACTGTGCAACTGGTTTTTGGGTGTGTGTGTGTGTGTATATGTGTGTGTGTGCTCTTCAAAGTCCCGTGCCCTTTCGACGGTGCACCTCGTTGTGTCTGTATGTTTTTGTGTGAGCTGTTCTCTGTCTGGTGCCCTGGCTACTGTGCAACCAGTTTGTGTGTGTGTGTCTATGTGTGTGTGTGTGCTGTTCTCAGCCCTGTGCCCTGACAACTGTGCAACAGGTTTGTGTGTGAGTGTGTGTTGTTCTCAGCCCTCTGACCTTGCGAATATGCAACAGGTTGTGTGTGTGTGTGTGTGTGTGTGTGTGTGTGTTAGAGTTGTTCGGAGCCCTTTGCTTGGTGACTGTGCAACCAGTGTGTGTGTTTGTGTGTATGTGTGTGTATGCTGTTATCAGCCCTGTGCACTGTCGACAGTGCATCCGGATTGTGCCTATGTTTGTGTGTTTGTGTGTGCCATTCTCAGCTCTGTGCCTTCGTGACTGTGCAAATGGTTTGTACGTGTGTGTGTGTGTGTGTGTGTGTGCTGTTCTCAGCCCTGTTCCCTGGCAACTCTGACATCAGTATGTGTGTGTGTGTGTCTGTGTCTGTGTGTGTGTTTGTGTGTGTGTTCTGTACTCAGTCATGTGCCCTGACAACTGTACAACCAGTTTGTGTGTGTGTGTGTGTCCTGTTCTCAGCCTTGTGCGCTGGCGACTGCCAGCGTGTGGGACTGCCAGCGCTGGCGACTGCCAGCGAATGCAGTGTGGGACTGCTGATCTCAGGCCTTTGATCTGGCTACTGTGCATCCTGTTTATGTGTATCTGTGTGTGTGTTTGTGTGTCCCTTTCTTAGCCCTGTGCCTGGCGACTGTGCAACAGTTGTGTGCGTGTGTGTGTGTGTGTGTGTGTGTGTGTCTGTGTGCCGGTCTCAGCCATATTCCTTTGGGATTGCGCAACCAGTTTTTGTGTGTGTATGTGGGTGTGTGTGTTTTTGTGTGTGTGTGCTGTTCTCAGCGCTGTCCCTGACAACTGTTTTGTCGGTTTATGTCTATGTGTGTGTGTGTGCCATTCTCAAACCTGTGCCCTGGCAACTGTGCAACCGGTTTTTGTGTGTATGTGTGTGTGTGTGTGTGTGTGTGTGTGTGTGTTAGAGCTGTTCTGAGCCCTGTGCCTTGGTGACTGGGCATCCGTTTTATGTGTCTGTGTATGTGTGTGTGTGTGTGTGTGTGTGTGTGTGCTGTTCTCAGCCTTGTGCACTGGCGACTGTGCAACTGGTTTGTGTGTATGTGTGGGACTGCTGATCTCAGCCCTGTGGTCTGGTGACTGTGAAACCGATTTGTGTGTATGTGTGTGCTGTTCTCAGCCCTCTTGCCTGACGATTGTGCAACCAGTTTCTTTATGTGTGTGTGTGTGTGTGTGTGTGTATGTTTGTGTGTGTGCTGTTCTCAGCCATGTGCCCTGGGGACCATGCAACTATTTTCTCTGTGAGAGTGTGTGTTTCTGTGTGTGCTGTTCTCAGGCTGCTGCCCTAGGGACTGTGAAACCAGTTTATGTATGTGTGTGTGTGTGTGTGTGTTCTATTCTAAGCCCTGTTCCCTCATGACTCTGAAACCTGTTTGTGTTCATGTGTGTGTGTGTGTGTGTGTGCCATTCTCAGCCCTGGGCCCTGGCGACTGTGAATTCGGTTGCTGTATGTGTGTGTATGTGCTCTTCTAAGCCCTGTGCCCTTGCGACTGTGCTCCTGGTTAGTGTCTGTGTGTGTGTGTGTGTGTGCTGTTCTCAGCCCTGTTCGCTGGCAACTCTGGCATCAGTGTGTGTGTGTGTCTGTGTCTGTGTGTGTGTTTGTGTGTGTGTTCTGTGCTCAGTCATGTGCCCTGACAACTGTACAACCAGTTTGTTTGTGTGTGTGTGTGCTGTTCTCAGCCTTGTGCGCTGGCGACTGTGCAACCGGTTTGTGTGTATGTGTGGGACTGCTGATCTCAGGCCTTTGCCCTGGCTAGTGTGCATCCGGTTTATGTGTATCTGTGTGTGTTTTTGTGTGTCCCTTTCTTAGCCCTGTGCCTGGCGACTGTGCAACAGTTGTGTGTGTGTGTGTGTGTGTGTGTGTGTGTGTGTGTGTGTCTGTGTGCCGGTCTCAGCCATATTCCTTTGGGATTGTGCAACCAGATTTTGTGTGTGTATGTTTGTGTGTGTTTGTGTCTGTGTGCTGTTCTCAGCCCTGTCCTTGGCAACTGTGCTGTCGGTTTATGTCTATGTGTGTGTGTGTGCATTCTCAGACCTGTGCCCTGGCATCTGTGCAACCGGTTTTTGTGTGTGTATGTGTGTGTGTGTGTGTGTGTTAGAGCTGTTCTGAGCCCTGTGCCTTTTTGACTGTGCAACCATTTCATGTGTGTGTGTGTTTGTGTGTGTGTGTGTGTGTGTGTGTGTGTGTGTGTGCTGTTCTCAGCCTTGTGCACTGGCGACTGTGCAACTGGTTTGTGTGTATGTTTGGAACTGCTGATCTCAGCCCTGTGCTCTGGCGACTGTGAAACCGATTTGTGTGTGTGTGTGTGTGCTGTTCTCAGCCCTGTAGCCTGGCGATTGTGCAACCAGTTTTGTGTGTGTGTGTGTGTGTGTGTGTGTGTGTGTGTGTGTGTGTGTGCGGTTCTCAGCCCTGTGCCCTGGGGACCATGCAACTATTTTCTGTGTGAGAGTGTGTGTTTCTGTGTGTGCTGTTCTCAGGCTGCTGCCCTGGGGAATGTGAAACCGGTTTATGTATGTGTGTGTGTGTGTGTGTTCTATTCTGAGCCCTGTTCCCTCGTGACTCTGAAACCTGTTTGTGTTCATGTGTGTGTGTGTGTGTGTGTGCCATTCTCAGCCCTGGGCCCTGGCGACTGTGAAACCGGTTGCTGTGTGTGTGTATGTGCTCTTCTAAGCCCTGTGCCCTTGCGACTGTGTGCCTGGTTAGTGTCTGTGTGTTTGTGTGCGTGCGGTACTCAGCTCTGTGCCCTGGCTACTGTGCAACCAGTTGTGTGTGTGTGTCTCTGGGTGTGTGTGTGCTGTTCTCAGCCCTGTGTCCTGACAACTGTGAAACAGGTTTGCGTGTGAGTGTGTGTTGTTCTCAGCCCTCTGCCCCTGCGAATATGCAACAGGTTTGTGTGTGTGTGTGTGTTGCCATTCACAGCCCGGTGCCCTGGCGACTATGCAACCAGTTTGTGTGTGTGTGTGTGTGTTTGTGTGTGTGCCATTCTCAGCCCTGTGCCATGGCGACTGTGAAACCAGTGTGTGTGTGTGTCTGTATGTGTGGGAGTGCTGATCTCAGCCCTGAGTGCTGGCAACTGTGAAACCGGTTTGTGTGCATGAGTGTGTGTGTGTGTGTGTGGGTGTGTGTGTGATTCTCTTCTCAGTACGGTGCTCTGGCGACTGTGAAACCGGTTTGTGTAAGTATGTTTGTGTGTCTGTGTGTTTGTCTGTGTATGTGTGACGTTCTCAGCACTGTGCTCTGGCAATTGTGCATCAGGTTTGCGTGTGTGTGTGAGTGTGTGCCGTTCTCAGGCCTGTGCCATGGCAACTGTCCAACAGGTTTGTGTGTGTGTGTGTGTGTGTGTGAATTCTCAGCCCTGTGCCCTGTTGACTGTACAACAGGTTTGTGTGTGTGTGTGTTAGAGTTGTTCTGAGCCCTGTGCCTGGCGACTGTGCAACCAGTGTATGTGTTTGTGTTTATGTGTGTGTATGCTGTTATCAGCCCTGTGCACTCTCGACAGTGGCTCCGGATTGTGCCTATGTGTGTGTGTTTGTGTGTGCCATTCTCAGCTCTGTGCCTTCGTGACTGTGCAACCGGGGTGTGTGTGTGTGTGTGTGTGTGTGTCTGTGTGTGTGTGTGTGTTAGAGCTGTTCTGAGCCTTGTGCCTTGGCGACAGTGCAACCGGTTTATGTGTATGTGTATGTGTGTGTTGGAGTGTGTGTGTGTGCCGTTCTCAGGCCTGTGCCTGGCGACTGTGCAACTGGTGTTGTGTGAGTGTGTGTGTGCTGTTCTCAGCCCTGTGCCCTGTGACAGTGTAACCAGTTTGTGCGCGTGTGTGTGTTTTTGTGTGCCATTCTCAACACTGTGCCGTGGCGACATTGCAAATGGTTTGTGTGTGTGTTTTTCTGTGTGTATGTGTGCTGTTCTCAGCCCTGTGCCCTGATAACTGTGCAACCAGTTTGTGTGTGTGTGTGCATTGTTCTCAGCCCTTTGCCCGGGTGAATGTGCCACGGGTTTGTGTGAGTGTGTGTGTGTGGGTGTGGGTGTGTGTGTGATGCTCTTCTCAGTACGGTGCTCTGGCGACTGTGAAACCGGTTTGTGTAAGTATGTTTGTGTGTCTGTGTGTTTGTCTGTGTATGTGTGACGTTCTCAGCACTGTGCCCTGGCAATTGTGCATCAGGTTTGTGTGTGTGTGTGAGTGTGTGACGTTCTCAGCACTGTGCCCTGGCATTTGTGCATCAGGTTTGTGTGTGTGTGTGTGAGTTTGTGCTGTTCTCAGGCCTGTGCCCTGGCAACTGTGCAAGAGGTTTGTGTGTGTGTGTGTGTGTGTGAATTCTCAGCCCTGGGCCCTGAAGACTGTACAACCGGTTTGTGTCTGTGTGTGTAAGGGGATGTGTGCTGTTCTCAGCCCTGTGCACTGGCGCCTGTGCAACCTGTTTTTGTGTGTGTGTATGTATGTGTGGGAGTGCTGATCTGAGCCCTGTGCTCTGGAGACAGTGAAACCGGTTTGTGTGTGTGTGTGTTGTTCTCAGCCCTTTGCCCTGGTAAATGTACAACAGGTTTGTGTGTGTGTGTCTGTGTGTGTGCCATTCTCAGCCCTGTGCCCTGGCGACTGTGCAACCGGTTTGTTCGTGTGTGTGTGTGTGTGTGTGAGCGTGTGTGTGTGCCATTCTAAGTTCTGTGTCCTGGTGACTGTGCAATCCGTTTGTGTGTGTGTGTGTGTGAGTGTATGTGTTTGCCGTTCTCAGGCCTGTGCTTGGCGACTGTGCAACCAGTGTGTGTCTGTGTGTGTGTGTGCTGTTCTCAGCCCTGTGCCCTGGTGACTGTGCAACCGGTTTGTGTGTGTGTGTGTATGTGTGGGAGTGCTGATCTCATCCCTGTGCTCTGGCGACTGAGAAACCAGTTAGTGTGTGTGTGTGTTTGTGCTGTACATAGCCCTGTGCCCTGGCAATTGTGCAACCAGTTTGTGTCTGTGTGTGTGTGTGCTGTTCTCAGCCCTGTGCCCTGGCGACTGTGCAACTAATTTGTGTGTGTGTGCGTGCTGTTCTCAGGCTTCTGCCGTGGGGACTGTGAAACCGTGTTATGTATGTTTGTGTGTGTCTTCTATTCTCAGCCCTGTACCCTGGCGACTCAGAAACCAGTTTGTTTTCATGTGTGTGTCTGTGTGTCTGTGTGTGTGCGTGTGCTCTTCTAAGCCCTGTGCCCTTGTGACTGTGCACCTGGTTTGTGTCTGTGTGTTTGCGTGTGTGCCATTCTCAGCTCTGTGCCCTGGCTACTGTGCAACCAGTTGTGTGTGTGTGTATGTATGTGTGCTGTTCTCAGCCCAGTACCCTTACAACTGTGCAACCGGTTTTTGGGTGTGTGTGTGTATGTGTGTGTGTGTGTGTGTGCTCTTCTAAGTCCCGTGCCCTTGCGACTGTGCACCTGGTTTGTGTCTGTGTGTTTGTGTGTGTGCTGTTCTCTGCCTGGTTGCCTGGCTACTGTGCAGCCTGTTTGTGTGTGTGTGTATGTATGTGTGGGAGTGCTGATATCAGCCCTGTGCTCTGGAGACAGTGAAAACGGTTTGTGTGTGTGTGTGTTGTTCTCAGCCCTTTGCCCTGGTGAATGTACAACAGGTTTGTGTGTGTGTGTCTGTGTGTGTACCATTCTCAGCCCTGTGCCCTGGCGACTGTGCAACCGGTTTGTTCGTGTGTGTGTGTGTGTGTGTGTGAGCGTGTGTGTGTGCCATTCTAAGTTCTGTGTCCTGGTGACTGTGCAACCCATTTGTGTGTGTGTGTGTGTGAGTATATGTGTTTGCCGTTCTCAGGCCTGTGCTTGGCGACTGTGCAACCAGTGTGTGTCTGTGTGTGTGTGTGCTGTTCTCAGCCCTGTGCCCTGGTGACTGTGCAACCGGTTTGTGTGTGTGTGTGTATGTGTGGGAGTGCTGATCTCATCCCTGTGCTCTGGCGACTGAGAAACCAGTTTGTGTGTGTGTGTGTGTGTTTGTGCTGCACATAGCCCTGGTGACTGTGCGACTAATTTGTGTGTGTGTGCGTGCTGTTCTCAGGCTTCTGCCGTGGGGAATGTGAAACCGTTTTATGTATGTTTGTTTGTGTGTTCTATTCTCAGCCCTGTACCCTGGCGACTCAGAAACCAGTTTGTTTTCATGTGTGTGTGTCTGTGTGTCTGTGTTTGTGCGTGTGCTCTTCTAAGCCCTGTGCCCTTGAGACTGTGCAAGTGGTTTGTGTCTGTGTGTTTGTGTGTGTGGCATTCTCAGCTCTGTGCACTGGCTACTGTGCAACCAGTTGTGTGTGTGTGTATGTATGTGTGCTGTTCTCAGCCCAGTACCCTACCAACTGTGCAACCGGTTTTTGGGTGTGTGTGTGTATGTGTGTGTGTGTTTGCTCTTTTAAGTCCCGTGCCCTTGCGACTGTGCACCTGGTTTGTGTCTGTGTGTTTGTGTGTGTGCTGTTCTCTGCCTGGTGCCCTGGCTACCGTGCAACCAGTTTGTGTGTGTGTGTGTGTCTATGTGTGTGTGTGTGCTGTTCTCAGCCCTGTGTCCTGACAACTGTGCAACAGGTTTGTGTGTGAGTGTGTGTTGTTCTCAGCCCTCTGCCCTTGCGAATATGCAACAGGTTTGTGTGTGTGTGTGTGTGTGTGTGTGTGTGTGTGTGTTGGCATTCACAGCCCGGTGCCCTGGCGACTGTGCAACCAGTGTGTGTGTGTGTGTGTGTGTGTGAGTGTGTGTGCTGTTCTCAGCCCTATACCCTGGAGATTCTGAAACAGGGGTGTGTGTGTGTGTTTGTGTGTGTGTGTCGTTCTCAACCCCGTGTCTTGGCAACTGTGCAACAGGTTTGTGTGGTTGTGTGTGTGTGTGTGCTGTTCTCAGTTCTGTGCCCTGGCTACTGTGCAACCAGTTGTGTGTGTGTGTATGTATGTGTGCTGTTCTCAGCCCAGTACCCTTACAACTGTGCAACCGGTTTTTGGGTGTGTGTGTGTATGTGTGTGTGTGTGCTCTTCTAAATCCCGTGCCCTTGCGACTGTGCACCTGGTATATGTCTGTGTGTTTGTGTGTGTGCTGTTCTCTGTCTGGAGCCCTGGCTACTGTGCAACCAGTTTGTGTGTGTGTGTCTATGTGTGTGTGTGTGCTGTTCTCAGCCCTGTGCCCTGACAACTGTGGAACAGGTTTGTGTGTGAGTGTGTGTTGTTCTCAGCCCTCTGCCCTTGGGAATATGCAACAGGTTTGTGTGTGTGTGTGTGTGTTGCCATTCACAGCCCGGTGCCCTGGTGACTGTGCAACCAGTTTGTGTGTCTGTGTGTTTGTGTGCTGTTCTCAGCCCTGTACCCTGGAGATTCTGAAACAGGGGTGTGTGTGTGTGTGTGTGTGTGTGTGTGTGTGTGTATGCCATTCTCAACCCTGTGTCCTGGCAACTGTGCAACGGGTTTGTGTGGTTGTGTGTCTGTGTGTGCTGTTCTCAGCCCTGTGCCCTGGTGACTGTGAAACCAGTGTGTATGTGTGTCTGTATGTGTGGGAGTGCTGAACTCAGTCTGTGCCCAGGAGACTGTGCAACCAGTTTGTGTGTGTGTGTGTGTGTGTGTGTGTGTGTGTGTGTGTGTGCTGTTCTCAGCCCTGTCGCCAGGCGACTGTGCAACGAGTTTGTGTGGTTGTGTGTGTGTGTTCTGTTCTCAGACCTGTGTCCTGGAGACTGTGCAACCAGTTTTTGTGTGTGTGTGTGCCATTCTCATCCATGTGCCCTGGCAAATATGCAATCAGTTTGTGTGTGTGGGTGTGTGTGTGTTATTCTCAGCCCTGTGCCATGCCAACTGTGCAATGATTTGTGTGTGTATGTGTGTAGGTGTGTGTGCCATTCTGAGCCTTGTGCCCTGGCGAGTGTGCAACCAGTTTGTGTATGTGTCTGTTTTTCTGTGTGTGTGTGCTGTTCTCAGCCCTGTGCCTGGCGACTGTGCACAAGTTTGTGTGTCTGTGTGTATGTGTGTGAGAGCTGTTTTAAGCCCTTTGATCTGGCGACAGTGAAACCAGTGTGTGTGTGTGTGTGTGTGTGTGCCATCTGAACCCTGTGCCCTGGCGACTGTGCAACTGGTTTGTGTGTTTGTGTGTGAGTGTATGTGTGCTGTTCTCAGCCCTGTACCCTGGCAACTGTGCATTTGCATCTTTTTCCTGCCACCCTCATTCTGAGCATACTGACCACTCTGCAGGATTATGGAGAATCCTCTTTTATTTATTTTAACTGGAGGATTATGACTTTACAATACCGTGACAGGTTTTGCTGTACATGGGCCAACATGAATCACCGATAGGGATACACGTGTCCCCCAAATGCCGAACCCGCCACCCACCGACCTCCCCTGCCTGGCTTTCTGGGTTGCCCCACAACATGACTTTGGTTGCCTTGCTGCACGCGTCAAACTCGCACTGATCATCTGTTGTGCATAAGCTAATGTAAACGTTTTGGGGCTACTCTCTCACATTGACCCACCGTCACCACCTCCCACTGAGGCCAAAGTCTGTTCTTTATATGTCTGTTACTTCTTTGCTGCCCTGCATGTTGGATGTTCAGCACCACGTACAAGGTCCTCAACTCCATATATTTGTGTGAACGCACAGTGTTTGTCTTTCTCTTTCTGACTTACTTCACGCGGTATAGTAGGCTCCACGTTCATTCCATCACATTAGAACTGACATGGACGCGTTCCATGTTAGTGCTGTGTAAGACACCGCTGTGTATGTGTACTCCAACTTCCTTATCCCTTCATCTGCTGATGGACACGTAGGCTGCTTCCACGTCCTAGCTATTGTAAATAGTTCTACGCTGAAGACTGGGATACCTGTTTTTTACTCTGTGCTTCTAGGGCATGTAAACGTTCACAGACACACCCCCCTGGGAACTGACTTGAAAGAATCAAGCTGTCTTTAGAGTTTCCGGGGAGGGTAAGTGTACATATCTCTGTCTCTCTGTTTTGAAAGGAACCCGATCCCCCCAGCTTTTGAGACACTTAACGATGGCGTGCCCCCCTTCACCTAAAACAGAAAACCGAAGAAGTTGCTTCACGTGAAGACCAATGGCCAGCATAGTTCTCTTGGACGGGAAAGTAGTGAAGAGTGGTCTGGTGCTGAAGTGGATCGACAGTGAGACACCAGTAACCCTGAATTCATTGCAAAGGAAAAATAAAAAGCATCAGCTGCATGTGTGCGTGTATTGTTTGGGCAGGTCCTCAGGACAAACACTTCAGCTGCATGTACGAGTGTCAGTTCACCGCGTGGGAATTACCAGTCTGTGGAGATTCATAGAGGGGGCTAAGTCGTATGTTGGGGTTGTGTCAGAGGGTGACGTTCTTCCTGTGGGGTGGGGGTTGGGGAGGACGGAGAAGGAAGATGAGGGGCCTATTGACTGTGGGTCTGGCAATTTTACAAGGGAAATGTGGCTGTTCTTGGAAAGGGTCTGGTGAACAAGGGCCAGAGATTGAAACAGTGGAATGCAATTCTGTTGGAAGGTGGTGGCCCAGGTATCTTCTCTGTTGCCTATCATCAGACACTTTAATAAGGGTACAGAACAAAGGAAAAGCCTTATCATTGAACTCGCTATGAACCTCGAAGGCCACATGTGTATGAGTGTGTATATGAGTGCACGGTCAGCTTTGCTGAGAGTCTGCTTCCCAGAGCTAGGGTTCCAGGTAACATCTTAGGGCATTGTGTATAAGGTATATGGAGGGGGGCTGTGGCCTAGGGAGAAAGTGAGGGGTGGGAAGGCAGTGAGGATACTAGTTTCTGGCAAAGGTGACCAGGGGAAAAGAGAAATTGCAAGGAATCAGATAAAGGAAAACAGATCCCGTCGTAGATGTTAGAGCTCATGTGAACTCTGTTATTTTTTCCAAGAACTCAGCTTCGGTATAGCGTGTCCAGGGGCAGAAGTGAGGGGAAAGAGGCTGTTAGGGTGAGCCTATGCAGCCATGTGGTCTGTGTCCCATGCTGCTGCTGCTGCTGCTGCTGCTGCTGCTGCAGCTCAGGGGTCAATATCCCTTTTTCCAGGAAGGCTTAAGGTCTTTGCCCAAGGCCCTCTGTCAGGCCAAGCTGTAGAAAAAGCATTTTTTCTCACCAGCCCTCTGGTGACAGTTTCTCTTCCTTGTGGAATGGCTCAGCACAGAATGTTTTCAACCACAAAGGAGCTGTCCTTCATCTAGGGCTTTGCCACTACTGTGTGGGCCAAGGGCCAGTGGGAACAGCTGGAGCACATGGAGCTCACTGAGGGACTGGTCGGCACTTAGGGTGGTCCTTCTGAAGTAGATGACTGCTTTCTGGAATCGCGTCCACCTCTGGATTGAGCAAAAGACAGACTGGCACAAATGGAGTAGGCAGAGTTCAGCGTCTGTCCCCCCACTGTTGTCCTCTCATCCCAGATAGAAGGGCTCCACCGTGGGCATGCCTGAGGGTGATGTCCCACATGAAGTTCTGTCTCGCATGAAGTTCTCACTCTACAACTTTTCTCCCTGAAGCAGCATCTCTTTTGAGGGCAAAGGGTAAAGTTCACAGGTTTTATGGATGTCCTCTTCACGGTGCCCTGCATGAGATCTCCTGCCCAGGGCCAGCTTTTGCATTTGACCATGTACACCCCAGCTTTGCCCCTTCTCCAGAGACGCATCTACAGCGCTAGAAGGCAAGGCTTGGCCGTCTCTGGGTGCTTTCTGAACAAGCAGCCCAGGAGACACTGGAAACATGTCTTCTTACTTTCTGAATCTGTCAACGTCCAAGAATCCGTGGGGCTCCGGCAGGCTGGTACCTGTCTTTCCCAGTCCTAGTTCAAAACAAAACAAAGCAGAAACTATGGTGTGATAACTCGACAGCGGGTGTGAGATGGCATACTGGGGCATGGTTTTCGGGACCTTAGACTGGGCTCATTCTAGGGACTGCATGGCATTTACCCACATTCAGAAGTTTCCGTAAGGCATTGCAAAGAAGTTAAAGACAAGAAAAGTTTAGGACAGGGTCCCCCAGTGCCTAATATTTCCTGCCAGTGCTTCAGGACCAGGGTTGGCATTAGCTCTAACCTGTCCTCGAGTGGAGTGCAGAGATAGTCTTCGTTGACTGGATGGTCATCCTCTGGAGACTTGCCGTGACTTGTGTCCCAGGCTCTCTAGGGCTTTCACTTGGGCCCTAAAGGCTAGGTGCTCTTAGAGTTGACTGCACACTTGGATGTGTCGTGTAAGGTTTTCTTCCGCCGAATATCGATGCGTGTGAGACTCGCCGGTTTAGTGATGAATTCACGCGCATTCTGGCTCAACCAGCCTGAGCTGCATTTGCTTCCTGTGCCCTGGATGTGTTCATGTTTTCCTCTGTTTACAATGAAGACTGGGTGTCTCCATTGTGTTTGCCCATGAATGTGAGTTGATGTTTCTTCCTGTGGGTCTGCCTATGCCTCCTGTCCTCTTTCATGTTGCACCCATGCTTGTGCCATTATGCACAGCTCTGCTGCCATATCTGTCTGAGTTCTTGCACGTCCCTATTCAACCTACATGCGTGGTGTTGCTCGTATTTACTCCTTCTTTGGTTAAGTTTGCGTATCTTTGTTAGACTGCATGTGAATTGGACCTATTCTTTCCTTCCTGGATCAAATGCTTCCAACATCTTGAATTGTGACTTTTTGAAAGACTTCCATGATATTTGTGCACATCAAGAAATGCTTTATCACAGGAATAGTTAACAGTGACCCACATGTGGAAACAAGAATACCCACACACTTACAGTAATGCCTGACGTGCAGGAATATCACTCATTGCAGGGAGAATATTGATTAGGATCACAGAGGGCAAAGATGTTGCAGGAATGCATATGTCAGGAAATGTTTTTGTTTTTCTCTGTCAGGAACGGTTTGGGGTTGACTTGTTAAGTGTTCTATAAACAGCGCCGCACGGTTGAAATACACTAACGTTTACCCCTACCCATGTGTCCTTGTGTTGATCATTCAACTGGCATTGCCCATGCAGAATTTCTTCATGATTGTCAGTAAATCATCCCCCAGGTGATAGGAATTGGGGCTTGCCTTTCTGTAGAGAGAAAGTTGTGAATGAGTTCTTGTCCTCAGTGACCTTCTATAGCCTAGGGAAAAGGCGGTGCGAGATCAATTTCAAGTTCAAAGTCCCTTGCTATTTCTGTGTCGTTTCTGGAAGGAAAGCCCAGGGAATGGAATCACACCAACCCGACTGGCACGGTGAACCAGTCCAAGGCAACAGGAGTAGAGAACACAGGCACAGGTCACTCCGCTGTCCACAGTGAGGACTTCCAACCCTGCCAACCTCTTTGGATATCAGTCCCACTCATGAGCCATTCCCATTCACCTTCCACGATATACCATAGAAGTAGAAGAGGACACTGACTTGATCAATTACCGAGTGAAAACATCAACCGGGGCAAAAAAAAAAAAGAGTGGTGCTTACCAAAGTCCATTATCCTGGATCAGTAAACCAAAGTTCCGCATGTGTGCAAGTTGCTTTTCAGAATTGTTGGTGTGTGAGTGTGTGAGTGTGTGTATGAGTGTGTGTGTGCGTGCACGCGCGTGCAAACACATGTGCGCTGGGCAAAATGTGTGTGTGAACTCTCTGAACTGGCCTGGCTGGGGGATGGAAGAATGCACACTGAAAACATGAAAGAGCTTGTGTAAAGTACGACGATCTTGGGGCGGCAGAAACACTGGAGAAAAGCCCTGGAGGAAAGCCCAGGGATCTCACCCACGGAGCAAGCTGTACATGTAAACAGGCATGTAGGTGTAAACACGGATCCCTGAGGAGAAAGGAGAGGCAGGCCAAAAGCACCTGAGGCAAGTCAGGGAGGATGCTAAGGAGCAGAGCCAGAGTGGGCCAGACTCCCCGGCACAGAAGAGGGGCTACGCACAGCCCTTAGGACACCCGGCCACAAAGGGTTTTCTGTCCTCAGGTGAAGGAGCATTCTTTCCCCGACATGACCAGCCATATGAACACAGCTTGCCCTTTTCTCTAAGGTTTGGGAACTGTAGCAGCACTTAGCGCTGCTATGTGCAGCCTTTGCCAGTTTGAAACATCACTCCTTAAAAGGGTGTCCTAGGTTGATCCTCTCACCTGTCCCAGTCCCACAGGCCTGGGCTGATGGGGTAGGCTGGCGTGTGTTCTCACCTGGGGGCTGGATGAGAACAGAGCTACTTTGAAAGCGCCTCTGTACAATAAATGGGCAGACTTCAATTCCTCTGGCACTGGTGAGTCATGGCTCTTAGCGGGACACTGTTCTTAGCATCTCCGGATTGAGAGATGTTTCATCTCTAAATCTCTCTCTACACAGAGAAGTCCAGGTTTGTGTCACATTTGGACACGTGGGCAACAGTCTTTTACGTGAAGCGCGGAACTCGTTATTTCCCGAAAGAATACATGCATTAAGTTTTCTGCCAAGAAATGTGGCATTCTCTCTGTTTCACCTGTGAAAATCTCACCACAAACTTCCCAAAAGGGAAATGGAATTCTCTATATGTTATATGAATCATGGGTGCACGTGTTATTTGCCGGCATGAAATTTGGAATTCTGTGTATTTCCCGTATGAAAACCTGGGTGCTGACTTTTGCACATGAAATCTGGAATGTCGTGTATTAAACTTAGGAACATCAGGCCACTGATTTTAGCACACAAAATACGGAATTTTGATGACTTTACGTATGTAATCCGGGGCACTGATTTTTCCTCTGTTGAGTACGGATTTCCTTACATGTCTTTATCTTTCCTCTGTAAGAAAATCGTGGCAGAGACTTAGTCCATGAGCTAATGAACTGTTTATATTTCATGTAGGAGAATCTGGGTCGTGATTTTCCTACATGAAACATGCAGTTCTCTGTATTTAATGAATGAACATCCGGGCACCGATTTTCCTGCCTTGAATATGGGTTTCTCTATGTCGGCATTTGAAACTCCAGGCACGGAGCTTTTCCCCGCGAAATATGAAATTCTGGTATTTCACGTTGAATTGGGCATAAACAAGGTAACACGAAATACGGAATTTTTCATCTTTCTCATTTGAAAATCTGTGTGCTGACTTGCGTTATGAGTTACAGAACACTGTATATGTAACAACTGAAAGAATTGGCCTCGATTTTCCTACACAAAATATGGAATTTTCTATTTCATACATAAAGTGATTTTCACGCTTGAGGTATGAAGTCACTGTCAATGAAAACACGAAGTCAATCCTTGTTCAAGGTGATGAACAGGTAAGTCAAAAACCTTGAGCATGTGACCACACCTGAAAGGGGAACCCTGAATGTTCTGAAACTCTGAGACTGGATAAAACCTGGTCTTTTATGCAAAATGGGGGGACAGAAGTACTAACTAAGAGCCCTAACCCCAAGACCTGGATGTTTCCTCTTTAGCCACACTCACTCTTGAGCAGGGTTGCTTTAAAAAGCCACATGTAAGAACAATCAGTCTGGGGACAGCGGACAGCCGTGGTCAGCCGGCCTGGTGTGAATTCACAAGCAAGCTCTAAGGCAGGTCAAGTGGGGATTCTAGATCCTGGCTGCTACCATTCAAAATGCCAATTAGACATTCACGGATTATGTGACCCCGGACAACCTGTTTGACCTGGCCAGATCTCAGTGTGCTCATCTGTAACATGGGAGTGAGGACGTCCCTGAAACCCCACTGGTTGAGACCTAGCCTTCCAATGTGGGGGGTACGGTTTTGATTCCCTACTCAGGGAGATAAGATTCCCCAAGCCTTGTAGTCAACGACACCAAAACGTTTTGAAAGAAGGAAAGTACAGCAATATTACAACAAATTCAATAAAGACCTTACAAATTGTCCACACTAAACAAAAGTGTTACTGATATGAAGCCCAATGAGACATTAGGCTTTCTCTCAAAAGACATTAGGTGTTCACTCAAAAACCCGCTTTCATTCTACAGCTGTCTAGCAACTCCTGTTCTAGGCCCCAGCAGGGAGCAGAAGGGACTCCCCAGAGAGCTGCAATTCTGGTGGTGATTTTCACTCCCCGGGTTCTCCAGACATGAACCTGCACATCACTCCAGAGCACCCTCATCCGACAGCAAGCTTTACTTGCCCAGATTAGACAGTGAGCATGAAAGCACTCGGCAAATTAAGAGAGAAGTAGAGAGGAGGGCTGGGGTGGTGGACGGGACGCTTTGGGAATCTGGGATTACCAGGTGCAAACTCTTATACGTAAAATAAACAACAAGGTCCTCCTGTGTAGCACAGGGAACGACAATCAATATCCTGTGGTAAGCCATAATGGAAAGGAATATGAAAAAGTATGCGTGTATATAACTGAATCATTGTCTTGTACCGTCGAAATTAATACACCCTTCTACATCACCTATACTTCAATAAAATAAATTTTAAAAGACAGAAGACAGAACCTAAATGGAGAGTGTGCCCACAAGTGAACACAGAGCAGGCAAGCCTGGCCACCACATCCCTAACAAGGACCAGGCCAAGAGAACAGGTGAGTTGGGGAGGGATTCCACCACTTCCTGGTCCCCTTTAATTCCTGGAAAGACCCAAAGCTGGGCTTCCCCAATCCAACCACGGGCACTCACTCTGCTAGCGTACTCGGCGGTGCCTGCAGCGACATCAGCTGAAGCGGTGGCGATGGGCGCGCTGACCGAAGATGCAAGGGTGCTCGTGGGTCCTGAGCTGGGGACCAGGGGCGACGAATCCGTGTTGGTCACCAGGGTGATGGTGGAGGTTGATGGCTTCTGTGTGATCTCGTTCTGCTGGACACCTGAAAAAGCAAATGTGCTTGGTCTCCCCACCGCCTGGGGAAGGCTGTCCCAGCTCCAAGCGGCGGTGGGAGCAGGGCCCAATCCACACTCTTCGAGTTTCTCTGCTTTCAAGGGAAAACGACTCTCACCTTAGCCAAATTTGAGCAAGGCTCCACGGAGCCCTTTCTCAGTAAGGCCTGCACCTGGGTCTTTAAGTTTCCAACAGCTCAAGGCTGCATGCCTTGGATGACCCCCACCCCTTTAAAGTCCCCACCTACGAAAACTCAAGGCTGCCAATAGAAGTGACTATGTGCTCCACTCAACACTTAAGGATAGGGCCCGTTGCCCAGTCTCTACGGGAGGGCAGAAAGCCCGCCTTTAAGAGGTAACAGGGTTAGCAAACCCAGATATTCCGCATGGACCAACACCCCCTGCGCACGTTCTGTCAAACTGTCATTTTCTGACTCTATAGACTTCCCATGATTCCCCTTGCCTATTCCCAAATTCTCCCTTTAAAACCCCAGTTCCTTGTGTACACATTGGTGTTGGTGTCAGTTCATGCTGGGCATTTGGCCCTCCTGCAATAGTAAATAGAGGACTAAAATCTATCCAAAGCAATCGATAGGGTCAGTGTAGTCCCTATAAAGCTATGAGCAGTATTTGTCAGAGCACTAGGACCAGTCATTTCACAATTGGTATGGAAATCCAAAACACCTGGAAGAGCCAAAGCAATCTTGACAAAGAAGAATGGAACTGCAGGAATCAGCCTGCCTAACTTCAAGCTATACTACAAAGCCACAGTCATCAATGCAGTATGGTACTGGCACAAAGACAGAAACATAAGTCAATGGAACAAAAGAGAAAGCCCAGAGATTCGTATCCGCACCTACGGACACCTTATCTTTGACAAAGCAGACGAGGATGTACAATGCAGAAAAGACAATCTCTTCAGCAAGGGGCGCTGGGAAAACTGGGCAACCACGCATAAAAGAATGAAACTACAACACTTGCTAACACCGCACACAAAATATAAACTCAAAATGGATCGAAGATCTAAACATGAGACCGCAAACGATTACACTGCTGGAGGAAAATTTAGGCAAAACACTCTCTGGTGTAAAGCACAGTAGGATCCTCTCTGGCGAACCTCCCAGAATAATGGGAATAAAAGCAAAACTAAAACAAATGGGACCTACTTAAACTTAAAAGCTTATGCTCAACGAAGGAAACTACAAGCAAAGTGGAAAGACAGAATTCAGAATGGGGGCAAATAATAGCAAATGAAGCAACTCGTAAAGAATTAATCTAAAAAATATACAAGCAACTCCTGCACTCAATTCCAGAAAAGTAGGCGACCCAGGCCAAAAAAAAAATAATAATCATCATCATGGGCCAAAGAAGTAAACAGACATTTCTCCAAAAAAGAAATACAGATGGCTATCAAACACAGGAAAAGATGCGCAACATCCCTTACTATCAGAGAAACGCAAATCGAAACCACAACGAGGTACCATCTCAGGCCGGTCAGAATAGCTGCTGTCCAAAATCTACAGACAATGAATGTTTGAGAGGGGGCAGAGAAAAAAAGAAACCCTCTCACACTGTCTGTGTGAATTTCAAACTAGCACAGCCACTATGGGAACAACGTACAGACTGCTCAAAAACCTGGAAATAGAACTGCCATACAACCCAGCAATCCCTCTGCTGGGCATACACACCGAAGAAACCAGAATTAAAACACACTCGTGCCCCAGTGTTCGTCGCGGCTCTCTTTACAACAGATAGGACGTGGAAGCAGCCTAGATGTCCATGGGCAGACGAACTGGAGATGAAAGCTGGGGTAGATATAGACAGTAGAATTTTACTCAGCTCTTAAAAAGAATGCATTTGAATCAGTTCTAATGAGCTGGACGCAAGTGGAGCCTCTTATGCAGAGAAAAGTCAGTCAGAAGGAAAAACCCACGCATATATATGGAATTGAGACAGATGGAATTAACAGTGACCCTATATGCGAGACAGCAAAAGAGACACAGATGTAAAGAACAGATTTCGGGACTCTGTAGGAGAAGGCAAGGGTGCGATGGTTTGAGAGAATAGCATTGAAACATGTATATTATCACATACGAAATACATCGCCAGGCCAGGTTCGATGCACGAGACAGGGAGCTCAGGGCTGGTGCACTGGGATGACCCAGAGGGATGGGATGGGGAGTGGGAATCAGGACGGGGAATGCATGTACACGGCTGATTCGTGTGAACGTACGGCAAAAAGCACCACAATAATGTCAAGTAACTCACCTCCAATTAAACTAAACTTTTTAAAAAACGTACAGGATAACAAAGAGCGAGCAGAAAATACTTTAAACGAGTGAGAATAAAAACACAGCGTATCAGAATTCGTGAGATGCAGATCTAGACGTGCTTATAATTTTAAATGCTTGTATTAGAAAAGAATAAAAGCCTAAGCCAGTGGAAAGAGAAATGGCAAACTCCGTCAAGGCTTTCAGCAAAGGCCACATAGAGGAAACGTGAGGGAGGGGTGTGATTAGCCGGTGCAAACTTCTTGCTGTCACATCTTGTGTTCTTGAGGTGAGCTGGTGGCCAGCTAACTGTGTCCTGCAATCCTCAAGGGAAACAAGTATGATTCCCTATCCCCTGAAAGGAGATTCCCCAGATTGACTTTCACCCTCCAAGGTCCTGGTTGCGAGAAGGGGGTCCCCGTATAGCCTGGTAGTCCCAGCTGGAAGAGGCAGGTCTCAGTTCTCTGTGCCCTCCTCTTACCAAGGCCCCCACACACTGCCCGGCCACCTGCCATGAGGGAGCCAGGTACCCAGCACGCAGCTGACCCTCAGCCTCCTCCGTCTACCCAAATGGGGAGCTCGGTCCTGTAGACTGTGGCCCATGGACATTGCCACAACCATTCGGACATGGAGGTGGGCATGGGACACGGTGGCCGTTGCTTTGAAACCTGGGCCAGGCCGCTGAGTGGCTCCAGCAAGGCCTCCGGGACTCTGCAAGACACAGCCTTTCCTCACGCTTGTCCAAGCACCACAGTTCATTACCCAGCCCAAGGCCCAAGGGCCTGGAAGGCCCTGTGGGAAGGCTTTGATATCTCTCTCAGTGCATTCAGCTGAGAGGCTTTCTGTTGGTGGTGTTGGGTTTGCGAACTTCCCTAATGGTCTTGGGCTGAGGCCTGCAGCTCCGTTTTCCATCCTGCCTCTTTTACAGTGTCTTCCTGGATGAGCTGAGTCAACCTGTGACTAAAAGATGGTAACGTGGACCATCGGGGGCCATTTCCACTGGCCCGATGACCACATCCTACTCTCTTTCTATAACGCAGGGCTTTCAACGTGACAATGTCGTGTGATGTAAAAGCCTTCATCTTCCTCGAACTCAAGTATTTAACTCAGCATACTCTCCTCAAGAACATGTATTGCATACGGGGCTACCATTTATTTTTTCACTGCCGGAATTATACCGGACATGTGATGTACTTCCAACCATTATTTTGGGGCCATAGTCACGTTACAGTGTTTCTTTGGTTTCTGCTGTGCGTGAATCAAGTTTTAGCTGTACGTGTATCCCGTCAATTTTGGATTTCCTTCCCATTTAGGCCACCACAGAGCAGTCGAGTCCCTTTCTTCTTTCACTTTTTCTTTTTATTAAATTCAACTGGGGGTTAATTATGATACAATATTGTAATGGCTTCTGCCATGCATCAACATTAATAAGCCATAAGTACACAGGGGTCCCAGCTATCCTGGAGCCGCTCCCACATCCCTGCCTACGCTATTCTTCGGGATTGCTCCAGAGCACTTGCTCTGCATTCCCTGATTCATGCAGATGAAAACCAGAAAGATGATTTTTCTGCATAAAATATGCAATTGTCCTTCTTTCACATGTGAGAACATGGGTGCAGAGGTTTCTACCTGAAATAGGAAATCGGTATTTCATGTATGAAAATCGACTTGCATCATTTTCTTCATCATATGTGGAATCTTGTGTCTCCCAGACGTATATCTGTGCACACGTTTTCCTACATGAGTGGGGAATTCTATATATTTTACATATGAAAAGTTGAGCCTACAATTCCCTTCTTGAATCCTGAAATTGTATACATTTCGTATATGAAGATCTCCATGAAAGTTTACTGACATGAAGTGTGAAATTAAGATCTGGCGAACCAATATGGAATTGGAATTATCTCTATTTCATAAATGAAATTCTGGGCACCACTGTTTCTTCGTGAAATACTTAACTCCTTGTATTTCTCATGCATAAATCAAGGACTGTCCACCATGAAATAAGGAGTTCTCTATACTTCCTGTATCCAAATCTAGGCATGATTCTCCCTCATGGAAGATGGACTTCTCTATATTTCACATCTGAAGATCAGAATGAACATTTTCCCGTTAGAAATAAAGACATCTATGCATTTCATGCGATCCACTGGTTCTTCAGTCTCTGAAACACCTGTTGGCATTTGTGGCTCTGTGTGTTGCACGCATGTGTGTACTTGTGTCACGTGTTTGTGTGTGTTTGTGGGGGGGTGTGGGGGGTGGGGTGGGGTGTGGTGGGTCTGTGAGTGTGTCAGGACTAAGGGAGGTAGGTGCTCAGTGTGAAACAGCAGACATCCTAGGAGAAAGAGCGTGAGCAGTGGAAACTGTCCAGGCACTTAACCTGAGTGTGCCCACCTGAGCTAGGCGGCCCGGACGTAGGAGTAACTAATGGTCAGGAGGAGCACTTTGGTCCACTTGAAACACTTGCAGGAATAGCTCTGTGCCTCTGGCAAGTGCATCTGCAGGCGCACATCCTTAGCTACGTGGGCGCCTGCCCTAAGCCACGGGCCGGGGGAAAGGCCGAGGGCTGACAGATCGTAGGCCAGGGGCTCCAGGCTGGTTGGGCTTGCGGCTGCATCGTGGGGCTTGGACAGCTAGCCGAGGAAAGTGCTCTGCATCTTCCTCAGAGGAGGGCTGCATTCCTGACAACTGCTCAAGCCTAAGGCACAAGTTTAGCCATGACTCTGCAGCAGGTGCACATGGGTGAGGTCGGCGTAAGCCCGCCCCCACCCGGGCCCCCGCCCCGCTTCCCCATCCCCCTCCACCGCGCACTCCTCCCCCAAACCCCCCTACCCTGCCCGCCTCCCTCCTACTCCCCCCACCCCCACCCCGTGGCTTGCGGTTTGGATCGGAGGAGAGCAACTCTGTCCCTGAGGTACCCAGGAACCCTGTCTTCCTGAGTGTGTCCCTGAGCACACGGGCGCGCTGCCCCAGGGGCAACTTCAAGCTTGAGGACTGTTGCAGCTTCAGGTGGCCCTGGCTCTCCCAGTCGCTGCTCGGGCGCGGCTGCACTGCTAGGCAGGCAAAAGGCTTGCCAGGACACGCCCACTTTGCGCTGGGCCGACATTGGCCGCCTGTCACAGGCTGGCAGAGGGCCCAGGATTCCAAGGGGCGTGTCCCAGGAGCGAACCGCTTTAGACTCCATTTGATTGGTTCTGGGATGAGGTCAGGAGGTCAGGGTGGAGAGTTCAGCCCCTTCCCGTCGCCATAGTAGGCGGGCCTGGTGGCAGAGGGTTCTGCGCATGCGTCTCTCCCTTTCGCCGTTCCCTGGCTCTTGCCCAGTAACCCGTCGGGAGTAGGACCACGTAGACTGCGACCGGCGGGCGGCCCGTGAGGGCCGTCTGCCGTGCTCTAGCGTCCAGCTTGTTTGCAGTTCCGGGCTTCGGCGAGAATACCATGGAGAGTGAGACGGGGCCAGAGGAAGGCGGCAGCACTCCGGGATCCTGGATCTTAGTTGTGAGCCCGGGTCTTCATGAGGGAGGGGCCCTGGGGCCTTCCAGTCCGGTGTGGGCGGCAGAGGCGATGCAGGCCGCAGGTGGTGCGCCAGGCGAGGAGGCCGCCCTCTTCTGGGTGGAGGCAGTGGAGGAAGGTGCGGCTGTGGAGGAGGGAGAGGTGGCGGGACTCGGGCAGGAGTTCCAGCTGCTGGTGTTGGACGTCATGGAGGAGGTGGAGGTGGTGGCATACGAGGAGCAGGAGCAGGTGTCCTCGGAGGAGCATGTCCACGACCATCCAAGGCCCGGAGCCCTGAGTGACCGGCCTGCACTGGAGGTGCTGGCGGCCCTGCAGCTGGAGCTGGAGCCCGTGAATAAGAAAGCCGAAAGGGCGCATGCTCGCCTGAAACATAAGACCAGTCAGCGGCGGAAGGTGCATCTAGAGCACAGAAGCGCCATCATCCAGGGCATCCGTGGCTTCTGGGTCGAAGTTGTATCCCTTGGTGTGGTGCTTGTGAGTTTTGTGTTTGTTTGTTTGTTTAAGCCGGGCTATGGCAGGAACAGTTTACAGATCTGGCAGTTCTGGTACCGTATTTACTTTTCTGGATGGTGGGTATTGGTTACCGTCCTGCATATCTGTTCCTGATCGTAGGTGTGATGTCCTTGCTGTTCTGGCTAGCCCAAATTGATAGTTGGGCTATACTTTGAGAGGTCCCTATCAGAATTGTCATTAGCACCAGGGTCTCTTCGGAGAGAAGGCTTGTCTGGAATGGGGGAAGGGTGGGGAAGTGTAAGTGGTCCTACGGGTTCTAGCTAGGAGTGCTTGTTTTCCCGAAGTAAGCTAACTTTCAAGGGGCTGAGATGAAGCTTATCCGGTTAGGAAGAGAACCTCCTCGTGGTAGGGCATTCATGGGCACAGCCTTGGACCTTGTGCGGCATTCATATAGCCCCGCGTGAACCGAAATGTGACGAGTTAACCAGTAGCAAGTTGAAGTCAAACAGGGAGGGCCATTCTACTCTTTAGGCTAGCTTTGTTCTTCCAGCACTTTTACCTCTAGCATCTAGAGGCTCCTTGACCTAAAGCAGTTTATGAACCACCCCCAAATGTCAGTTTTGATGAGCAAGCAAGATGCAGACATGCTTCACTTCATGACCAACTTGGAGGTCAGGCAGGGGACACTGATGATTGTGGAGGGGAGGTGACTGGGGAGGGGAGAGGGCATGGTCTATCCCTAACACAGGAAAGGACAGCTCTTCTGTAAAGAGGTTTCACACCCACCCCACCCCGCACACTTTGTCCTGGCAGGTGGAGGAATTCAGGCATCCCACTCGTCACTGCAAGATCACATTGTCCTTTCGGAGGAATAGGTATTTCCAGAATGAAGTGATTGTCAAGGAGTACCTGATGAAGGTCACTGGTGAGAAGCTGCTCCCTGGATCTTGGGTGGGGGCGGGGGTGGGTAGGGGTGGCGGGCGGTGGCCCGGTGGTTGGGGGCAGAAAAGTCTAGGTTGAATCGAAAAGTGATTTAGGTCTTTCTCCCAAACTGCTTTTCCTGCAGGATACCACGCATCTCATTCCACTCCAGTTCAGTGGCACCAGGGCTTTGAATGGAAGGCATACAGGCGCAGGCACCACGACAGCAGCGTTAACTTCTTCAACTGGTTCTTTGACCACAATTTCACAGGATCTGACTGGATTGCTGAGGTGGGGTCCCACGTGGCCACTGGGCCAGAACTGGTGACTTATGTCGGAGTTGTTGGCCGTGCACGGGAGGGCTCATGGTCTGGCCAGGCCTGTGCTGACCTTGCTCATTTCCCTGGCAGATCATCATAAGGGATCTGTGGCCCAATCCTTTGCAGTACTATGTGAGGAGGAAGGCTGCACCACAAAAGGTACCAGGAGGACGAGAGGTGAGGCGCCCAGGGGCCGAGCACTGGCATAAGTGTTGTCAAAAACTTGGGTCATTTATTCCACTTGTGAAGACAGTGAGACTCCGTGGAGTACAGAGTGACACCAGGGCATGAGGGAATCAGCAAGGGACAGCAAGGGTAGAGAACTGGGGTGAAGAACAGGTTCTAAGTAGAGAAGCTTGAGGTGGATGAAGTGGCCTGGACAGGCCAAAGCCACTGCAGTTTATATCTGAGGCAGCTGCACATGGCTGAACCGTCATTCCATGGCCAACAAGTCCAGCCTCAGGCTGCTCTTAAATTGGGACCCACCTGCTCTTCCTCATGAAGTCCCATTTCCAAAAAGGCCTGTGAGTCTCCTTTGTGCAAGGCGGTTCCCCCAGTGACCCATTATTTGATTCGATTCTGATCACCACACTCGTTTTGGTTTTTAATTTGCGTTTGCATCTTTTTCCTGCCACCCTCATTCTGAGCATACTGACCACTCTGCAGGATTATGGAGAATCCTCTTTTATTTATTTTAACTGGAGGATTATGACTTTACAATACCGTGACAGGTTTTGCTGTACATGGGCCAACATGAATCACCGATAGGGATACACGTGTCCCCCCAAATGCCGAACCCGCCACCCACCGACCTCCCCTGCCTGGCTGTCTGGGTTGCCCCCAACATGACTTTGGTTGCCTTGCTGCACGCGTCAAACTCGCACTGATCATCTGTTGTGCATAAGCTAATGTAAACGTTTTGGGGCTACTCTCTCACATTGACCCACCGTCACCACCTCCCACTGAGGCCAAAGTCTGTTCTTTATATGTCTGTTACTTCTTTGCTGCCCTGCATGTTGGATGTTCAGCACCACGTACAAGGTCCTCAACTCCATATATTTGTGTGAACGCACAGTGTTTGTCTTTCTCTTTCTGACTTACTTCACGCGGTATAGTAGGCTCCACGTTCATTCCATCTCATTAGAACTGACATGGACGCGTTCCATGTTAGTGCTGTGTAAGACACCGCTGTGTATGTGTACTCCAACTTCCTTATCCCTTCATCTGCTGATGGACACATAGGCTGCTTCCACGTCCTAGCTATTGTAAATAGTTCTACGCTGAAGACTGGGATACCTGTTTTTTACTCTGTGCTTCTAGGGCATGTAAACGTCCACAGACACACCCCCCTGGGAACTGACTTGAAAGAATCAAGCTGTCTTTAGAGTTTCCGGGGAGGGTAAGTGTACATATCTCTGTCTCTCTGTTTTGAAAGGAACCCGATCCCCCCAGCTTTTGAGACACTTAACGATGGCGTGCCCCCCTTCACCTAAAACAGAAAACCGAAGAAGCTGCTTCACGTGAAGACCAATGGCCAGCATAGTTCTCTTGGACGGGAAAGTAGTGAAGAGTGGTCTGGTGCTGAAGTGGATCGACAGTGAGACACCAGTAACCCTGAATTCACTGCAAAGGAAAAATAAAAAGCATCAGCTGCATGCGTGCGTGTATTGTTTGGGCAGGTCCTCAGGACAAACACTTCAGCTGCATGTACGAGTGTCAGTTCACCGCGTGGGAATTACCAGTCTGTGGAGATTCATAGAGGGGGCTAAGTCGTATGTTGGGGTTGTGTCAGGGGGTGACGTTCTTCCTGTGGGGTGGGGGTTGGGGAGGACGGAGAAGGAAGATGAGGGGCCTATTGACTGTGGGTCTGGCAATTTTACAAGGGAAATGTGGCTGTTCGTGGAAAGGGTCTGGTGAACAAGGGCCAGAGATTGAAACAGTGGAATGCAATTCTGTTGGAAGGTGGTGGCCCAGGTATCTTCTCTGTTGCCTATCATCAGACACTTTAATAAGGGTACAGAACAAAGGAAAAGCCTTATCATTGAACTCGCTATGAACCTCGAAGGCCACATGTGTATGAGTGTGTATATGAGTGCACGGTCAGCTTTGCTGAGAGTCTGCTTCCCAGAGCTAGGGTTCCAGGTAACATCTTAGGGCATTGTGTATAAGGTATATGGAGGGGGGCTGTGGCCTAGGGAGAAAGTGAGGGGTGGGAAGGCAGTGAGGATACTAGTTTCTGGCAAAGGTGACCAGGGGAAAAGAGAAATTGCAAGGAATCAGATAAAGGAAAACAGATCCCGTCGTAGATGTTAGAGCTCATGTGAACTCTGTTATTTTTTCCAAGAACTCAGCTTCGGTATAGCGTGTCCAGGGGCAGAAGTGAGGGGAAAGAGGCTGTTAGGGTGAGCCTATGCAGCCATGTGGTCTGTGTCCCATGCTGCTGCTGCTGCTGCTGCTGCTGCTGCAGCTCAGGGGTCAATATCCCTTTTTCCAGGAAGGCTTAAGGTCTTTGCCCAAGGCCCTCTGTCAGGCCAAGCTGTAGAAAAAGCATTTTTTCTCACCAGCCCTCTGGTGACAGTTTCTCTTCCTTGTGGAATGGCTCAGCACAGAATGTTTTCAACCACAAAGGAGCTGTCCTTCATCTAGGGCTTTGCCACTACTGTGTGGGCCAAGGGCCAGTGGGAACAGCTGGAGCACATGGAGCTCACTGAGGGACTGGTCGGCACTTAGGGTGGTCCTTCTGAAGTAGATGACTGCTTTCTGGAATCGCGTCCACCTCTGGATTGAGCAAAAGACAGACTGGCACAAATGGAGTAGGCAGAGTTCAGCGTCTGTCCCCCCACTGTTGTCCTCTCATCCCAGATAGAAGGGCTCCACCGTGGGCATGCCTGAGGGTGATGTCCCACATGAAGTTCTGTCTCGCATGAAGTTCTCACTCTACAACTTTTCTCCCTGAAGCAGCATCTCTTTTGAGGGCAAAGGGTAAAGTTCACAGGTTTTATGGATGTCCTCTTCACGGTGCCCTGCATGAGATCTCCTGCCCAGGGCCAGCTTTTGCATTTGACCATGTACACCCCAGCTTTGCCCCTTCTCCAGAGACGCATCTACAGCGCTAGAAGGCAAGGCTTGGCCGTCTCTGGGTGCTTTCTGAACAAGCAGCCCAGGAGACACTGGAAACATGTCTTCTTACTTTCTGAATCTGTCAACGTCCAAGAATCCGTGGGGCTCCGGCAGGCTGGTACCTGTCTTTCCCAGTCCTAGTTCAAAACAAAACAAAGCAGAAACTATGGTGTGATAACTCGACAGCGGGTGTGAGATGGCATACTGGGGCATGGTTTTCGGGACCTTAGACTGGGCTCATTCTAGGGACTGCATGGCATTTACCCACATTCAGAAGTTTCCGTAAGGCATTGCAAAGAAGTTAAAGACAAGAAAAGTTTAGGACAGGGTCCCCCAGTGCCTAATATTTCCTGCCAGTGCTTCAGGACCAGGGTTGGCATTAGCTCTAACCTGTCCTCGAGTGGAGTGCAGAGATAGTCTTCGTTGACTGGATGGTCATCCTCTGGAGACTTGCCGTGACTTGTGTCCCAGGCTCTCTAGGGCTTTCACTTGGGCCCTAAAGGCTAGGTGCTCTTAGAGTTGACTGCACACTTGGATGTGTCGTGTAAGGTTTTCTTCCGCCGAATATCGATGCGTGTGAGACTCGCCGGTTTAGTGATGAATTCACGCGCATTCTGGCTCAACCAGCCTGAGCTGCATTTGCTTCCTGTGCCCTGGATGTGTTCATGTTTTCCTCTGTTTAGAATGAAGACTGGGTGTCTCCATTGTGTTTGCCCATGAATGTGAGTTGATGTTTCTTCCTGTGGGTCTGCCTATGCCTCCTGTCCTCTTTCATGTTGCACCCATGCTTGTGCCATTATGCACAGCTCTGCTGCCATATCTGTCTGAGTTCTTGCACGTCCCTATTCAACCTACATGCGTGGTGTTGCTCGTATTTACTCCTTCTTTGGTTAAGTTTGCGTATCTTTGTTAGACTGCATGTGAATTGGACCTATTCTTTCCTTCCTGGATCAAATGCTTCCAACATCTTGAATTGTGACTTTTTGAAAGACTTCCATGATATTTGTGCACATCAAGAAATGCTTTATCACAGGAATAGTTAACAGTGACCCACATGTGGAAACAAGAATACCCACACACTTACAGTAATGCCTGACGTGCAGGAATATCACTCATTGCAGGGAGAATATTGATTAGGATCACAGAGGGCAAAGATGTTGCAGGAATGCATATGTCAGGAAATGTTTTTGTTTTTCTCTGTCAGGAACGGTTTGGGGTTGACTTGTTAAGTGTTCTATAAACAGCGCCGCACGGTTGAAATACACTAACGTTTACCCCTACCCATGTGTCCTTGTGTTGATCATTCAACTGGCATTGCCCATGCAGAATTTCTTCATGATTGTCAGTAAATCATCCCCCAGGTGATAGGAATTGGGGCTTGCCTTTCTGTAGAGAGAAAGTTGTGAATGAGTTCTTGTCCTCAGTGACCTTCTATAGCCTAGGGAAAAGGCGGTGCGAGATCAATTTCAAGTTCAAAGTCCCTTGCTATTTCTGTGTCGTTTCTGGAAGGAAAGCCCAGGGAATGGAATCACACCAACCCGACTGGCACGGTGAACCAGTCCAAGGCAACAGGAGTAGAGAACACAGGCACAGGTCACTCCGCTGTCCACAGTGAGGACTTCCAACCCTGCCAACCTCTTTGGATATCAGTCCCACTCATGAGCCATTCCCATTCACCTTCCACGATATACCATAGAAGTAGAAGAGGACACTGACTTGATCAATTACCGAGTGAAAACATCAACCGGGGCAAAAAAAAAAAAGAGTGGTGCTTACCAAAGTCCATTATCCTGGATCAGTAAACCAAAGTTCCGCATGTGTGCAAGTTGCTTTTCAGAATTGTTGGTGTGTGAGTGTGTGAGTGTGTGTATGAGTGTGTGTGTGCGTGCACGCGCGTGCAAACACATGTGCGCTGGGCAAAATGTGTGTGTGAACTCTCTGAACTGGCCTGGCTGGGGGATGGAAGAATGCACACTGAAAACATGAAAGAGCTTGTGTAAAGTACGACGATCTTGGGGCGGCAGAAACACTGGAGAAAAGCCCTGGAGGAAAGCCCAGGGATCTCACCCACGGAGCAAGCTGTACATGTAAACAGGCATGTAGGTGTAAACACGGATCCCTGAGGAGAAAGGAGAGGCAGGCCAAAAGCACCTGAGGCAAGTCAGGGAGGATGCTAAGGAGCAGAGCCAGAGTGGGCCAGACTCCCCGGCACAGAAGAGGGGCTACGCACAGCCCTTAGGACACCCGGCCACAAAGGGTTTTCTGTCCTCAGGTGAAGGAGCATTCTTTCCCCGACATGACCAGCCATATGAACACAGCTTGCCCTTTTCTCTAAGGTTTGGGAACTGTAGCAGCACTTAGCGCTGCTATGTGCAGCCTTTGCCAGTTTGAAACATCACTCCTTAAAAGGGTGTCCTAGGTTGATCCTCTCACCTGTCCCAGTCCCACAGGCCTGGGCTGATGGGGTAGGCTGGCGTGTGTTCTCACCTGGGGGCTGGATGAGAACAGAGCTACTTTGAAAGCGCCTCTGTACAATAAATGGGCAGACTTCAATTCCTCTGGCACTGGTGAGTCATGGCTCTTAGCGGGACACTGTTCTTAGCATCTCCGGATTGAGAGATGTTTCATCTCTAAATCTCTCTCTACACAGAGAAGTCCAGGTTTGTGTCACATTTGGACACGTGGGCAACAGTCTTTTACGTGAAGCGCGGAACTCGTTATTTCCCGAAAGAATACATGCATTAAGTTTTCTGCCAAGAAATGTGGCATTCTCTCTGTTTCACCTGTGAAAATCTCACCACAAACTTCCCAAAAGGGAAATGGAATTCTCTATATGTTATATGAATCATGGGTGCACGTGTTATTTGCCGGCATGAAATTTGGAATTCTGTGTATTTCCCGTATGAAAACCTGGGTGCTGACTTTTGCACATGAAATCTGGAATGTCGTGTATTAAACTTAGGAACATCAGGCCACTGATTTTAGCACACAAAATACGGAATTTTGATGACTTTACGTATGTAATCCGGGGCACTGATTTTTCCTCTGTTGAGTACGGATTTCCTTACATGTCTTTATCTTTCCTCTGTAAGAAAATCGTGGCAGAGACTTAGTCCATGAGCTAATGAACTGTTTATATTTCATGTAGGAGAATCTGGGTCGTGATTTTCCTACATGAAACATGCAGTTCTCTGTATTTAATGAATGAACATCCGGGCACCGATTTTCCTGCCTTGAATATGGGTTTCTCTATGTCGGCATTTGAAACTCCAGGCACGGAGCTTTTCCCCGCGAAATATGAAATTCTGGTATTTCACGTTGAATTGGGCATAAACAAGGTAACACGAAATACGGAATTTTTCATCTTTCTCATTTGAAAATCTGTGTGCTGACTTGCGTTATGAGTTACAGAACACTGTATATGTAACAACTGAAAGAATTGGCCTCGATTTTCCTACACAAAATATGGAATTTTCTATTTCATACATAAAGTGATTTTCATGCTTGAGGTATGAAGTCACTGTCAATGAAAACAGGAAGTCAATCCTTGTTCAAGGTGATGAACAGGTAAGTCAAAAACCTTGAGCATGTGACCACACCTGAAAGGGGAACCCTGAATGTTCTGAAACTCTGAGACTGGATAAAACCTGGTCTTTTATGCAAAATGGGGGGACAGAAGTACTAACTAAGAGCCCTAACCCCAAGACCTGGATGTTTCCTCTTTAGCCACACTCACTCTTGAGCAGGGTTGCTTTAAAAAGCCACATGTAAGAACAATCAGTCTGGGGACAGCGGACAGCCGTGGTCAGCCGGCCTGGTGTGAATTCACAAGCGAGCTCTAAGGCAGGTCAAGCGGGGATTCTAGATCCTGGCTACTACCATTCAAATGCCAATTAGACATTCACGGATTATGTGACCCCGGACAACCTGTTTGACCTGGCCAGATCTCAGTGTGCTCATCTGTAACATGGGTGTGAGGACGTCCCTGAAACCCCACTGGTTGAGACCTAGCCTTCCAATGTGGGGGGTACGGTTTTGATTCCCTACTCAGGGAGATAAGATTCCCCAAGCCTTGTAGTCAACGACACCAAAACGTTTTGAAAGAAGGAAAGTACAGCAATATTACAACAAATTCAATAAAGACCTTACAAATTGTCCACACTAAACAAAAGTGTTACTGATATGAAGCCCAATGAGACATTAGGCTTTCTCTCAAAAGACATTAGGTGTTCACTCAAAAACCCGCTTTCATTCTACAGCTGTCTAGCAACTCCTGTTCTAGGCCCCAGCAGGGAGCAGAAGGGACTCCCCAGAGAGCTGCAATTCTGGTGGTGATTTTCACTCCCCGGGTTCTCCAGACATGAACCTGCACATCACTCCAGAGCACCCTCATCCGACAGCAAGCTTTACTTGCCCGGATTAGACAGTGAGCATGAAAGCACTCGGCAAATTAAGAGAGAAGTAGAGAGGAGGGCTGGGGTGGTGGACGGGACGCTTTGGGAATCTGGGATTACCAGGTGCAAACTCTTATACGTAAAATAAACAACAAGGTCCTCCTGTGTAGCACAGGGAATGACAATCAATATCCTGTGGTAAGCCATAATGGAAAGGAATATGAAAAAGTATGCGTGTATATAACTGAATCATTGTCTTGTACCGTCGAAATTAATACACCCTTCTACATCACCTATACTTCAATAAAATAAATTTTAAAAGACAGAAGACAGAACCTAAATGGAGAGTGTGCCCACAAGTGAACACAGAGCAGGCAAGCCTGGCCACCACATCCCTAACAAGGACCAGGCCAAGAGAACAGGCGAGTTGGGGAGGGATTCCACCACTTCCTGGTCCCCTTTAATTCCTGGAAAGACCCAAAGCTGGGCTTCCCCAATCCAACCACGGGCACTCACTCTGCTAGCGTACTCGGCGGTGCCTGCAGCGACATCAGCTGAAGCGGTGGCGATGGGCGCGCTGACCGAAGATGCAAGGGTGCTCGTGGGTCCTGAGCTGGGGACCAGGGGCGACGAATCCGTGTTGGTCACCAGGGTGATGGTGGAGGTTGATGGCTTCTGTGTGATCTCGTTCTGCTGGACACCTGAAAAAGCAAATGTGCTTGGTCTCCCCACCGCCTGGGGAAGGCTGTCCCAGCTCCAAGCGGCGGTGGGAGCAGGGCCCAATCCACACTCTTCGAGTTTCTCTGCTTTCAAGGGAAAACGACTCTCACCTTAGCCAAATTTGAGCAAGGCTCCACGGAGCCCTTTCTCAGTAAGGCCTGCACCTGGGTCTTTAAGTTTCCAACAGCTCAAGGCTGCATGCCTTGGATGACCCCCACCCCTTTAAAGTCCCCACCTACGAAAACTCAAGGCTGCCAATAGAAGTGACTATGTGCTCCACTCAACACTTAAGGATAGGGCCCGTTGCCCAGTCTCTACGGGAGGGCAGAAAGCCCGCCTTTAAGAGGTAACAGGGTTAGCAAACCCAGATATTCCGCATGGACCAACACCCCCTGCGCACGTTCTGTCAAACTGTCATTTTCTGACTCTATAGACTTCCCATGATTCCCCTTGCCTATTCCCAAATTCTCCCTTTAAAACCCCAGTTCCTTGTGTACACATTGGTGTTGGTGTCAGTTCATGCTGGGCATTTGGCCCTCCTGCAATAGTAAATAGAGGACTAAAATCTATCCAAAGCAATCGATAGGGTCAGTGTAGTCCCTGTAAAGCTATGAGCAGTATTTGTCAGAGCACTAGGACCAGTCATTTCACAATTGGTATGGAAATCCAAAACACCTGGAAGAGCCAAAGCAATCTTGACAAAGAAGAATGGAACTGCAGGAATCAGCCTGCCTAACTTCAAGCTATACTACAAAGCCACAGTCATCAATGCAGTATGGTACTGGCACAAAGACAGAAACATAAGTCAATGGAACAAAAGAGAAAGCCCAGAGATACATATCCGCACCTACGGACACCTTATCTTTGACAAAGCAGACGAGGATGTACAATGCAGAAAAGACAATCTCTTCAGCAAGGGGCGCTGGGAAAACTGGGCAACCACGCATAAAAGAATGAAACTACAACACTTGCTAACACCGCACACAAAATATAAACTCAAAATGGATCGAAGATCTAAACATGAGACCGCAAACGATTACACTGCTGGAGGAAAATATAGGCAAAACACTCTCTGGTGTAAAGCACAGTAGGATCCTCTCTGGCGAACCTCCCAGAATAATGGGAATAAAAGCAAAACTAAAACAAATGGGACCTACTTAAACTTAAAAGCTTATGCTCAACGAAGGAAACTACAAGCAAAGTGGAAAGACAGAATTCAGAATGGGGGCAAATAATAGCAAATGAAGCAACTCGTACAGAATTAATCTAAAAAATATACAAGCAACTCCTGCACTCAATTCCAGAAAAGTAGGCGACCCAGGCCAAAATAAAAAAATAATAATAATCATGGGCCAAAGAAGTAAACAGACATTTCTCCAAAAAAGAAATACAGATGGCTATCAAACACATGAAAAGATGCGCAACATCCCTTACTATCAGGGAACCACAAATCGAAACCACAACGAGGTACCATCTCAGGCCGGTCAGAATGGCTGTTGTCCAAAATCTACAGACAATAAATGTTTGAGAGGGGGCAGAGAAAAAAAGAAACCCTCTCACACTGTCTGTGTGAATTTCAAACTAGCACAGCCACTATGGGAACAACGTACAGATTGCTGAAAAACCTGGAAATAGAACTGCCTTACAACCCAGCAATCCCTCTGCTGGGCATACACACCGAAGAAACCAGAATTAAAAGACTCTCGTGCCCCAGTGTTCCTCGCGGCTCTCTTTACAACAGATAGGACGTGGAAGCAGCCTAGATGTCCATGGGCAGACGAACTGGAGATGAAAGCTGGGGTAGATATAGACAGTAGAATATTACTCAGCTCTTAAAAAGAATGCATTTGAATCAGTTCTATTCTCAGCCCTGTACCCTGGCGACTCAGAAACCAGTTTGTTTTCATGTGTGTGTGTCTGTGTGTCTGTGTTTGTGCGTGTGCTCTTCTAAGCCCTGTGCCCTTGAGACTGTGCAAGTGGTTTGTGTCTGTGTGTTTGTGTGTGTGGCATTCTCAGCTCTGTGGACTGGCTACTGTGCAACCAGTTGTGTGTGTGTGTATGTATGTGTGCTGTTCTCAGCCCAGTACCCTACCAACTGTGCAACCGGTTTTTGGGTGTGTGTGTGTATGTGTGTGTGTGTTTGCTCTTTTAAGTCCCGTGCCCTTGCGACTGTGCACCTGGTTTGTGTCTGTGTGTTTGTGTGTGTGCTGTTCTCCGCCTGGTGCCCTGGCTACCGTGCAACCAGTTTGTGTGTGTGTGTGTCTATGTGTGTGTGTGTGCTGTTCTCAGCCCTGTGTCCTGACAACTGTGCAACAGGTTTGTGTGTGAGTGTGTGTTGTTCTCAGCCCTCTGCCCTTGTGAATATGCAACAGGTTTGTTTGTGTGTGTGTGTGTGTGTGTGTGTGTTGGCATTCACAGCCCGGTGCCCTGGCGACTGTGCAACCAGTTTGTGTGGTTGTGTGTGTTTGTGTGCTGTTCTCAGCCCTATACCCTGGAGATTCTGAAACAGGGGTGTGTGTGTGTGTTTGTGTGTGTGTGTCGTTCTCAACCCTGTGTCTTGGCAACTGTGCAACAGGTTTGTGTGGTTGTGTGTGTGTGTGTGCTGTTCTCAGTTCTGTGCCCTGGCTACTGTGCAACCAGTTGTGTGTGTGTGTATGTATGTGTGCTGTTCTCAGCCCAGTACCCTTACAACTGTGCAACCGGTTTTTGGGTGTGTGTGTGTATGTGTGTGTGTGTGCTCTTCTAAATCCCGTGCCCTTGCGACTGTGCACCTGGTATATGTCTGTGTGTTTGTGTGTGTGCTGTTCTCTGTCTGGAGCCCTGGCTACTGTGCAACCAGTTTGTGTGTGTGTGTCTATGTGTGTGTGTGTGCTGTTCTCAGCCCTATGCCCTGACAACTGTGGAACAGGTTTGTGTGTGAGTGTGTGTTGTTCTCAGCCCTCTGCCCTTGGGAATATGCAACAGGTTTGTGTGTGTGTGTGTGTGTGTTGCCATTCACAGCCCGGTGCCCTGGTGACTGTGCAACCAGTTTGTGTGTCTGTGTGTTTGTGTGCTGTTCTCAGCCCTGTACCCTGGAGATTCTGAAACAGGGGTGTGTGTGTGTGTGTGTGTGTGCCATTCTCAACCCTGTGTCCTGGCAACTGTGCAACGGGTTTGTGTGGTTGTGTGTGTGTGTGTGCTGTTCTCAGCCCTGTGCCCTGGTGACTGTGAAACCAGTGTGTATGTGTGTCTGTATGTGTGGGAGTGGTGAACTCAGTCCTGTGCCCAGGAGACTGTGCATCCAGTTTGTGTGTGTGTGTGTGTGTGTGTGTGCTGTTCTCAGCCCTGTCACCAGGCGACTGTGCAACGAGTTTGTGTGGTTGTATGTGTGTGTTCTGTTCTCAGCCCTGTGTCCTGGAGACTGTGCAACCAGTTTTTGTGTGTGTGTGTGCCATTCTCATCCATGTGCCCTGGCAAATATGCAATCAGTTTGTGTGTGTGTGTGTGTGTGTGTGCTATTCTCAGCCCTGTGCCATGCCAACTGTGCAATGATTTGTGTGTGTATGTGTGTAGGTGTGTGTGCCAATCTGAGCCTTGTGCCCTGGCGAGTGTGCAACCAGTTTGTGTATGTGTCTGTTTGTCTGTGTGTGTGTGCTGTTCTCAGCCCTGTGCCTGGCGACTGTGCACAGGTTTGTGTGTCTGTGTGTATGTGTGTGAGAGCTGTTTTAAGCCCTTTGATCTGGCGACAGTGAAACCAGTGTGTGTGTGTGTGTGTGTGCCATCTGAACCCTGTGCCCTGGCGACTGTGCAACTGGTTTGTGTGTTTGTGTGTGAGTGTATGTGTGCTGTTCTCAGCCCTGTACCCTGGCAACTGTGCAACCTGTTTGTGTGTGTGTGTCCGTGTGTGTTAGATCTCTTCTGAGCCCTGTGACTTGGCGACTGTGCAACCAGTTTTATGTGTATGTGTATGTGTGTGTGTGAGTGCCATTCTCAGCCGTGTGACTGGCGACTGTGCAACCGGTGTGTGTGTGTGTGTGTGTGTGTGAATGCTGTTCTCAGGCCTGTGACCTGGCAACTGTGCAACAGGTCTGTGTGTGTGTGTGTGTGTGTGTGTGTGTGTGTGTAAATTCTCAGCCCTTTGCCCTGGTGGCTGTACAACCGATTTGTGTGTGTGTGTGTTTGTGGTGTTCTCAGCTCTGTGCCCTGGCAACAGTGAAACTGGTTGTGCCTCTGTGTGTGTGTGTGTGTTGTGTGTGCATTTCTCAGCCGTGTGCTCTGGCAACTGTGCAACCGGTTTGTTCATGTGTGTGTGTGTGTGTGTGTGTGTGTGTGTGTGCCATTCTCAGCTCTGTGCTTTGGTGACTGTGCAACCGGTTTGTATGTGTGTGTGTGTTTGTGTGTGTGTGAGTCTATGTATGAGTGCCATGCTTAGCCTTGTGCACTGGCAAATGTTCAACCGGTTTTTGTAAGTATGTGTGTGTGTGTGCTCTTCTAAGCCCTGTGCCCTTGCAACTGTGCACCTAGTTTGTGTCTTTGTGCTTGTGCGTGCGCTGTTCTCAGCTCTGTGCCCTGGCTACTGTGCAGCCAGTTTGTGTCTGTGTGTCTGTGTGTGTGTATGTGCTGTTCTCAGCCCTGTGCCCTGACAACTGTACAACCGATTTGTGTGTGTGCTGTTCTCATCCCCGTGCCCTGGCCACAGTGCAACTAGTTTATGTGTGCGTGTGTGTGTGTGTGCTCTTCACAGGATTGTGCTCTGGCAACTGTGAACCCGGTTTATATATGTGTGTGTGTGTGTGTGTGTGTGTTCTGTTCTCAGCCCTGTACAGTGGCGACTGTGCAACTGGTTTGTATGTGTGTGTGTGTGTCTGTGTGTGTGTGTTAGAGCTGTTCTGAGCTTTGTGCCTTGGCGACAGTGCAACCGGTTTATGTGTATGTGTATGTGTGTGTTGGAGTATGTGTGTGTGCCGTTCTCAGGCCTGTGCCTGGTGAGTGTGCAACTGGTGTGTGTGTGAGTGTGTGTGTGCTGTTCTCAGCCCTGTGCCCTGTGACAGTGTAACCGGTTTGTGCGTGTGTGTGTGTGTTTTTGTGTGCCATTCTCAACACTGTGTCGTGGCGACATTGCAAATGGTTTGTGTGTGTGTTTTTCTGTGTGAATGTGCCACGGGTTTGTGTGAGTGTGTGTGTGTGTATGTGTGTGTGTGTGTATGTGCCATTCTCATCCCCATGCCCTGGCGACTATACAACTAGTTTGTGTCTCTGTGTGTGTGTGTGTGTGCCGTTCTCAGCCCTGTGCCTGGTGACTGTGCAACCGGTGTGTGTGTGTGTGTGCTGTTCTCAGCCCTGTGCCCTGGTGGCAGTTCAACCGGTTTGTCTGTGTGTGTGTGTGTGTGTGTGTGTGTGCGTGTGTGTGCCATTCTCAGCCCTGTGCCCTGGCGACTGTGCAACCTGTTTGTTTGTGTGTGTGTGTGCGCGTGCGTATGTGTGTGTGCCATTCTCAGTTCTGTGTCCTGGTGACTGTGCAAACCGTTTGTGTGTGTGTGTGTGTGTGAGTGTGTGTGTGTGCCATTCTCAGGCCTGTGCTTGGTGACTGTGCAACCAGTATGTGTCTGTGTGTGTGTGCTGTTCTCAGCCCTGTGCCCTGGCGACAGTGCAAACGGTTTGTGTGTGTGTTTATGTGTGTGTGCTCTTCTCAGCCCTGTGCACTGGTGACTGTGCAACTGGTTTGTGTGTGTGTGTGTATGTTTGGGGGTGCTGATCTCATCCCTGTGCTCTGGCTACTGAGAAACCGGTTTGTGTGTGTGTGTGTGTGTGTGTGTGCTGTACATAGCCCTGTGCCCTGGCAATTGTGCAACCAGTTTGTGTGTGTGTGTGTGCTGTACACTGCGCTGTGCCTGGCAATTGTGCACTTTGTGTGTGTGTGTGTGTGTGTGTGTGTGTGTGTGCTGTTCTCAGCCGTGTGCCCTGGCGACAGTGCAACCAGTTTGTGTGTGTGTTTATGTGCCTGTGCTCTTCTCAGGTCTGTGCGCTGGTGACTGTGCATCCGGTTTGTGTGTGTGTGTGTATGTGTGGGAGTGCTGATCTCATCCCAGTGCTCTGGCGTGTGTGTGTGTGTGTGTGTGTGTGTGCTGTACATAGCCCTGTGCCCTGGCAAATTCCAAGCAGTTTGTGTGTGTGTGTGTGTGTGTGTGTGTGTGTGTGTGTGTGTGTGTGTGTGCTTTTCTCAGGCTTGTGCCCTGGTGACTGTGAAACCGGTTTGTTTGTGTGTGTGTGTGTGTGTGTGTGTGTGTGTGTATGTTTATGTGTTTGTGTGAGTGCTGTTCTCAGCCCTGGGCACTGCCTACTTCCTAAGCCTGGATCTGCTTCCAACTTCTCATTCTTTGTGTTTTCAGACCTGATACTCTCTCCAAGTTTCTTTATCACTACCAAGTGAAGTAACATTTGCTGCCTTCATTGCGTCTGTGAGATCTTCATTGCTTTTATCACAAACATGCTCTTAATACAAGTTTTTACAGGGGATGGGGAATGAGAGCCTAAAACTGGATTCTAAGTCAAAATGACAATACCTCGTATTTGGCAGAATTTAAATTACCAAATGTTTCACTTTCCTCATCTCAGGTTCTTCCTCAAAAGCAAAAACAGCGTCAGCAGGGGCCTTCCTGTCCTTTTTCCTTTTCACAGGCAAGGGCTGGGAGTCAAGAGAGTATCACAGAGGGGGTCACGGAGAATGACATGGGAATGATGCCTCTGGCCACGTCTTGGCTTAGCCAAGTTGAGACCAGATGGCTTGGTCTCCCTAAGCCCTCCCTGGGCCAGTCTGGTAGGGCAGTGTGCCCAGGAAAGTCTCTCAGGTTTGGAATACCCTACTCTGTTTGTGGGTGGTGAAAATCTTAGGGACTACTAGAGCACAGAATAAAAGCCTCCTTTCAGGGGACAGCACCCACCAGAGTCTAGGAACTCAGGTCTGTGGGTACAGCCAGGTCATCTAGCATGAAGGGGCAAAGGTGCAATATTCAGGGAGAAATCCAGTAAGGCCTAGATTTACACCCTACCTCAACTCAACAGCTGTCCTCCAAGGGCTCACTCAGGCTCAGACCATCTCCCAGGAGGAAACCTCCCAATACTGCCTAACCTCTATAGGGGCAAGTAGGCAGATTCACTGATGGGTGTCACTGGCAGGATCTGGGGAGCAGCTGTGCACAGAGGCCTCTTCCACATGTGAGGCAGGAGATATGAAGGATGTGGGGACCCTGATCCGGTGCCATGACTGCAGAAGCAGAGCTCTGGGACTCTCCACCATGGCCTGGGCTCTGAGGCCCACTCTGCAGGAAGGGGATTGGCTGGCAGCCCCAGGCTGACTCTTTTCTCCCTCTGCCCTGAACTCCCCTGGATTCATGATCTTGACATCTCCTCTTTGCACATCTTCCTCCTCTCAGGGTCCTGGCCCCAGTCGGTCCAGACACAGACACTCAAGAGTCTACAGCTCTGGGACAGAGGGTACATATATTCTGCTCTGGAGACAGCAGTGATACTAATGGTTACAGTCAGGTGTGCTGGGATCAGCAGCACCCAAGGGCTACCCAGCACCCACAATGCATAACGTCGTCCTTGCCCTTTGGGTCCCTCTCCATTCTCCACTCGTTGTCTGGCCACGTGGCCTCCCTGGCCTCCTCCAGCTGCAGGTAGAGAACTCACTCTGTTGCCTGAGTGCTTTGTTTCCAGGAGCCCCTCACTCCCAGGGGTCCCGCACTTAGGAAAAGAAAAACATCCCTGGGCTCACTGCTGGACTATTGGTGGGGACAGCTTTTGGGTGAGGGTAGAGCAGGGTGGGGGTAGGGTGTGGGTAGGGTTGGATTGGGGTGGGGTGGGCGTGTGGGAGGGGTGGGGGTGTGGTGGGGGTGTTGGGGTGTGATGGACATGGGTTGGGAGTGGGGTGGGTTGGGGTAAGTTTGTGGGGTGATGGTGTTGTAAGGGTAGGGGTGTGGGGTGGGTGTGGGGTAGGGGAAGTTGGAAGAGGCCCTTGTGGCTGGGTGTCCTAGGGGCGCCTGGGGGCACAGGTAGACAGTTGCACACATAAAGCTACACAGATAGAAAGAACAGGGGGCCTCACTCAGAATGTTTTGGGCTCTAAGGGGTGGTAGGCAAGCAACAGGGGCACAACATTGGCAAAGAATGACCTAGATAGGTGCATACTGAGAAAGCGGTTCCACAAGTTAGCTGAGCCCAGAGGCCCTTGTTTTCTGGTCCCCTGAAGGAATGCAAAGGCAATGGATCAGGCCAATGTGACTGGTACTGTGAAGCTGTCCAAGGTGATGGGAGAATGTAGAATGCAGGCGCATGTCACTCAGCTCTCCAGGGCAAGCACTTCCAACCCTGACCGATGCTCTGCAGGTCAGCCCCCTTTATGAGCAAATGCCAAGATTTTGTAACCTTTGAGGATAAGTCACAAAGTTAGAAGTGCAACCTGACATGATCGATGAGCAAGTGAAAGAAAACAACCAGGACAAAGAAAGTTGGGTGCTTATCAGAATTCATGTGCCTGGAGAATAAGCATGTACTTCTGCATATGTGCAAGTTTCCTCTCAGGCATGTAAGTGTGTAAATGTGCATGTGTGTGCACATGTGAGTGCAGAAGAGCCTTCCAGTATGTTTGTGAGTGTTAGCTGTCAGAACTGACCTAGACAGGTGATGGAAGTTGGATAGCGAAAACATGAAAGTCTCAGGGAAAGACACATAGACTGTGGCCAGCAGGAGCACAGAAGCCAGGGTACCAACCCCGTTTCCTCACTGAGCAACCAACTTCTAAGTGAAATCATAGTGGTGCACCCAGGATGCCTGGCAGAAAGGAGAGGCAGAAGGAAAATGCCTGGGGAAGACCAGTGAGAGTGCAGAGGAATCGAGACACAGAACAGGCTGCAATCCCAGAACACAGAAGCCATGGTGAACGATCCACAGCCCCTGGGACACCCAGCTACAAGTGTCTTTCCATCCTTCTCTAGTGTCAGGCGTTCTTTCCCTAACCTTGCCATGAGCATGAGCACCCCTTGCCTCTTTTATGAAGTTTCAGAGATGGATCATCACTGCAGCATAAGCACCTGCTACCTGCAGAGTCTTCCAGTTTGAAACATCACTCTTTGTACTCTTTTTAGAATGCATCTATATCGGGTATCAGGACTATAGGATGGATGGCTTACCTTGTTCCTCTTGCTGCTCCCGGCAGCACAGGCTTGGGCAACTGGGCAGGCTGGTACGTGTTCTCACATGGAGAACAGAACCACTTTGAAAGGGCCTCAATAGGCTAAATGGGCAGACATGCATTTCTCCTGCACCAATGAGCCATGGAACTTAACAGTGAGTTGTCCTTAGCATCTCAGTGGCAGGAGTTCAAACAAGTTTCAGTAAGTTTCCTCATGCCAGTAGAGCATGCCCCGTTTCTCTCTCTGTGCAAAGTGAGGCCAAGCCTTTACAGGTCTGTGCAGTGTTCACGTCTGTCCAGCGAGGGAGGGAGGGTAACCCGTCCCCTTCTGCGGTTCAGCAGTGACTGCCCACTGTTGGCTTTCAAGTTTGAGAAAGCACTCTCCAAATGTGTGGACTAAAAACTCTGATCTCCTATTGGTGCAACTCACTCAGAAGTAGAAGAGCTTGCCTTTACTTCAAGGATAAGCGTCTCTCTTGAGCACTACTGTCCAGAGAGTGGCAAACCACAACACCACCACATAGAGAGATGGAGACACACAGACACCAGCGCCTGGTACACACACAGAAGGATTGCCCAAAACAGTGATATGCCAGAAACAGAGATAAAGAGACACAGAGTGAGCTTTGTACCCTAAGGGTCTGGTGTCCCTGAACAGTGGAGATCAATTGTAGCAAACGGTAGGGTTTTTCCCTACTCCCATAGCATCCGGACAGCAACAGGCTCTGTCCCATGGAGAAAAGTACCCAGCCACGTGGACCCCCTGGATATCCTTTGGATACTGAGGGAGAGCTCCCAGTTATTGCCTGTCCCGGAGGACACAGGAGTGTGCTGTTCTGATTGTGGAGCAGGAACCCGTGGTTGGTTGTCTGCCACCCATTTCCAGATCCAGGTCAATGACAGTGCCTGAGGTAGCAACAGAGGCAAAACATGCTACCTCCCTGGAGCAGAATGTGGCCACGTGGGGTCACTGGAGCCCAGGAAGCACGGAAGAGGTCTAGGGGCGTGTCCATAAGTGTGCCACCCACTACCCTCTCGGTCGTTGGTCTAGATTTGGGCCAGTAGCCTGTGAGTGGCTTACAGCCTAGGGCCCCTCCTGTTTGGCTTATCACCCAGGGCCGGTTCACCATGTCCTGGGCTGTCTGCCACCCATTTCTTCAGCTCCAGACCACCCTACACACACCAGCCCCTGCTCCCCAACCATCACCCTCACTCCCCACCCCCAAAGAGCTAGTGGGCCCCACAGGTTTACTGCAGCCTCTGCCACCATTGCGCACCACTTGCTGTGCTATTATGTCTCGTCCCTTCACATCTGCACCAGCTGGGGATCAGGGCCAGGCCCAAGAGGAGAGAGTGAGGCAGTCAGAGGAAGGAGGGAGCATCCTGGGACCCCAGACCTTTTTAATTGTGAGCCCAGGTGCTCAGTGGGCAGGGGCCCCACAGCCTGTCTTTGTGATGCTGTGCATAGCCTGGACCTTCCAGCCACCAATTGTTACGCCAGGCAAAGAGGCAACCCTCTTCAGGGTGGAGGCAGTGGAGGACAGCAAGGCCCTGGTAGATGAAGACGTGGTGGGGATCGAGTGGGAGTTTCAACTATTGGCGGAAGACAGCACCAAGGAGGTAGAGGTTGTGACAGATGACGAGCGGCAACAGGGGTTCTCCCAGGAGCTGGAGGAAAAAACGGTGGAGGAGCAGGGCTGGGAGAGGCCCGGAGGCCCGAGTGAGCTTCCAGTGCTAGATGAGCTGCAGGCGCTGGCCGCCCTTCGGGTGGAACTGAGCTCTGAACATGAGAAAAACCACAGGGCCTACATTCGATTCATGCACAAGAGCCATCAAAGGAGGAAGAGTCACTTGGCTTGGAGGAGTGCCATCATCCAGGGCATCCCTGGCTTCTGGGCCAAAGCTGTATCCTTTTTGCTGCTTCTTGGCGTCCGCTGCTCAGGAGGAGGAGGAGAAAGAGCAGGAGGAGTGTTAGGGGCGAGGGCACTGGAGGCCCCTGAAGGAAGTGTGGTCCTGGGCAATTGGCAGGCTCTAAAGGGACACCCCAGTAGAATCTGGGCAGGGCCACACCTGTGTTGGAGCCATGACTTTGAGTCTCTCCTTCTGGCCTGCATCTGAGAAGGAGCAGCACCTGAGGCCTCTAAGTCAGGAATGACCAGAGACAGTTCACCAGATGAGCCTTGGCAGACAGTTCTCATTGTAAATGTAGAGGTTCCCAGGAAATAGCTGAGACATGGGAGTCTCATTCTCTCTCTCTCTCTCTCTCTCTCTCTCTCTCTCTCTCTCTCTCTCACACACACACACACACACACACATACACCCACACACACCAACCCCTTTGCTTTCAGACATGGTTTGTTACAATGACTACAAGTCTGAAAATGTAAGCAGTGACATGCCACTACCCAGCATACACAGGTCTGGAGGAGAACAGTAGCGGTCAGAAACAGCCCCTGCTTAGAGAATGCAGATCACCTCAGATGCAGAACACCACAAAAAACCCACAACTGCCAGGAGCCAGCATGGGAGACCCCACCCATGACAAGGTCATGTGGGAGAGGTCTGACAGGCAAGGCGAGTCAGGACTCGAGGGCCCTCCTGGACCTGCTTGAGCATCTACCCCCAAACCAGAATCTGTCTGTTTTACAACTTTCACAAACTCCTCTGATATTAACGAGGATACCCACGAGGGGGGATATCCACGACCACCTTTCTCTGAAGGAAATCAACTTAGAGCTCTAGTTAATAACTCTCCTGGGTACAGTGGGTGTGTTCCAATTCAAATCCCTTGGATAGCTTTCTAACTTGCCTGATAGGTTTTCCCAGACTCTTAACAGCTACACATGTGATTATTCACAGCCTCCCAACCACAAGAGGTATGGGAGGCTTAAGATAGTCCAACAATGCAGAGCTTCTCGGGGAGTTAAAATCATTAGAATAGAACTAGTAGAGGATTTATTTGTTGAGCTAACCCTTGCTGCCAAGTTTCCATACCCCTTACCCACTATGTCCCTGGGAGTATATCAATTAATATAGTTGGTATATAGAAATATAAGTAGTAGCTTTGATGTTAACAACCTTAGACCCTTGAGTTAATAAATTCTTTCCTTGTTATCCCCCACTGCTCCTGTTGCCCTATAGGAATGCAATTCTATCTAGTCCTTTCAGGGAGTGGCGCCAAACTTTAGAAAAATAAACCTTTGGAGAAAATAAGTTTTTCTGGTTGCATAACCTTTATCACAAGAACAATGTTAGCAGACCTCCTGGCCAGAAGATGATATAAATCACCTAAAGCCTTAGTGTATAATAAGTTTGCAGAAAGAAAGCCTGGTTTCGATAAGGATCAAGGACTGCTGACCTCGCATGACTCTGCACCCTCTATTATCTTTTATGTACAACTTAGGGTATAAAAGCTCCTTTTGAAAATAAAGCTACAGGCCTTGCTCATTAGGCTTGTTCTCCCTGTGTCATTCTTGTTTCCTTTTCTCTCCTTTTCTCTCTCTGTTCTTCCTTCAGGATGACGAATTGGAGCGTGGGTGTCCTCTGAGTCCACTTACCTGCCCGGGCTTCTAAGACTCAATCGGGAGGACACCTAGCGTCTTCAGGGAAAGGATGCTCTGCGTCTTCACCCCACTGAGAGGGCGCCTGTGGCCTCCGTGGACAGTGCAATATGGTGTCACGGGCTTTATTTATTTATTATTATTTATTTCTGTGTAAACCAGATAGATCAAGCCTCTTTCTCTCCCCTCTGCTGTCCTTTCACCGACGCCATTCTCCTGAGGGAATCCCTGGATCCAACCGGGGCTGGACCCCGGTACAGAGCCATGAGTGTGCCTGATGGTATGGAAGGGCCTGAGGACAACAGTGGTAGCCCGGCAAGCAGAAGTTCCCGGCATCCTTGCAGATGCCTGTTCCGGTGTCCTTCTTCCACCCGAGATTACGGCTGATGCTCCTGGCTCTTCTTGGCTCGGCATGTGGCCTGAAAGCAGATTATGAACCACCCTCAAGTTTGCATCATGATCAGCAACCAAGATAAAGACTTTCTCAGCTACATGATTGACTTGAAGGTCAGTGAGGGAGACTGAGGATGGCTGGGTATGGGACTTGGCAGAGAGTAGGAGGATCACGTTATCCATGTTCCTGCACTGTGAGTCTTTGGAGAGGCGTCGTGGAAGCTGTTAATGTCTGCCTGGGAGGCAAGTTGAGGCCCGTATAAGCTTGCACCTTTCCCTCCTCCCTATTCTGGCTGGTGCAGGTGCAGAGATATCCACGGTTCCGCTGCAAGCTGATCTTTTCCTTTTGGGAGAACCCCTACTTCTTGAACACGGTGATCATTAAAAAGTATTACCTTGACATCACTGGTAAAACGTGCCTCCCTGGGTGATGAGTGTGGGTGTGCAGGGTTGTGGATAACCCATCTTCAGGATCCACCCCAGTTTCCCTGTCTTTTTGCAGGTCATAGGGCATGTTGTTCCACTCCAGTCCACTGGATCTGGGGCTTTGAACGGGGAGCACTCAGCCACAAGTTGCACACCAGGAGCCTTAAGTTTCTCAACTGGTTGTCAGGCTACAACTGCTCAGAATTGAACAGGATTGCTGAGGTGGGGATACTTTGGGCCTGCACACAATTGGTGATTGATGTTGGAGTTCTTGGCTGCTCATGGGATGGTTCAGGGCCTGGTCAGTCCCGGGCTGACCTTGCTTGTGTTGCCAGCAGATCATCAATGAAGACGTATGGAATGATCCCCTGAAGTACTACTCCAGGGAGGAAGGTTCCTCCATGAGAGGTAACTGACAGAAACACATATGGTGAGGGGGTCTGGAGGTGGGCTGAGAAGAGATAGTCGTGTAGTAGCCATGACACTGTCCTTTCCCAAACGGGGTTGCTCAGGCTCGTGGAAGCTGGCTGTGGAGCCTGAATTTGAGCCATGCATGTAGAAGGTGGCCTCCTGAGACTTGAGGCTTGAGGACTCATTGTGTCCGTGAGTGCAGCAAGCCTCCCTCACGTCAGCTGTTGTTGCAGTGCAAGAGTCCTAGATGATAGTACCAGAGGCAGGGTGAGTTAAGTTTCTTTGTCAGAATCATTCTTCCATGGGTCCTGCCATCCCCGGGATTCCTGCTGCTGACTGAGGTGAGATTGCCTGGGCCCTTCACTCCTGCCCCTTACCCTGGGAAGGCCTATCATTGAAAGGGTGTCCTCTCTGGGGTCCCAGTGCACCTGTGTGCTGACTTTGGGATCTTGTGTGAATTTCCACATCCACCACTTGGTATCTCATCACCACCTGACATGCTGCACTGGAAGCAGCTTCAGGGTGCCTTGGGAAAATACGGAAGAGATCGTGGGGGAGGTGGACAGGGAGACCAAAGGGCAGGGCATGGTGCCTACTGACGCCATCTCCAACATTGTTAGACATGAGCGTCTTCACCTCCTGAAATATCTGTGTTCCCCGTTTGCGTTTGTGTCCCCATGCCGAGCATGTGTGTGTATGCATGCATGTGCCTGTGTTGTCTGTGTTTATTTGGATGTGTGTGAATGTTTCCAGCCCAGGGCAGACGCAGAGATGAAGGTGACAGGAGAGGAGGTTTCAAGGAACCAGAAGAGGAGGCAGGAGGCATCCCCAGTCTCAAGGTGGTTGGTTGCCGTATTTTCACAGTGACCCTGTCCTGGATGGTAATGAGGAAAGGACGGCCAGTGATAACTCTGGACCATGGCTCCAGAAATCTTGAATTAGACCAAATACAAAACACATTCACCATTTCCACCATGTTAATGTGTGTTTGGACCGGGAAGAGGGGGTGCATGGTCTGAGGATTCACCCAGGGCAAATCAGGTAGGGTGGGGCTTTGAAACCACTGCCTGTGAAGCCTTCGGTCTGTGGGGACTTGGGCTGGGCTGTGGAAATGGTGGATGTGGTTACAGCATGACCCGGGATGGTGAGGAGGCTAAGGTCCTGCAGAGATGGGCAGCGATTCAAAGGAGAAAGAGGCACAGATTGCCTGCTGCACTGGAGACTTGTTCCACAAACGTGAGAAGGAGACATGAGAAGAACACAAACGTGTTCAAGGAGAAGGGAAGGTCCTTGAACAGTGCAGCACATCAACCAGCAAGCTCCCTCCCCGAAGGTGGTACACACTGGCACGTGGCAACACAAAACGCAAGATGTGCTAAAGTAAGCTGTATGTGCAAAACCACAGGAATCCTAGGAGAGACAGGGTATGAGCGTGGCATCCCTCCAGGCACTTCCAGCCTCCCTGGCAATGCAGAAAGGTGAGGAAAGCGCAGGAGTGGGTGTACATGTGTGCCTCTCTGCCAGGGTGTGCCTGCGAGGGAGGGAACAGGGAGGAAGCAAGAATGGTGGGCTAATTGGATGTCCCAAGGCACCTCAGGAGAGTGGGAGACACAGAAGCCCCTGGGAGCAGTTTGAGCCTGCTGGTTTTCAGGGACTAGGGTCTAGGCAATTAGCAGTCCTGCCAAAGATACTCCATGGCTTATGCTGAAAGTCCTAATGTGTATTCCTTCTTTCCTCTGGGGTCTTGCCTCTGGCTTTGGGGGCCTGAGGGGCAAAGGTGTGCATCTGCCCCTGAGGGAGGAGGTTTCTGACAGTATCGCTGAAGCAGAATTTCTGATTTTGTCTGCACCAGGTGACACTCAGAAGGACCTTGCCTTCCAGGTGACCGGTTTGGATGCCCCTGGGCCCAACCGGGTCTGGCTTCCTTGGCACATGGGCTGTGTAGGCAAGCAGGGATGCCTGACTGTAGGGAGTCCTACCTGGGTCTAACAAGAGCAACTGAAAGAGAGTCTTGGCATTTAGCAAATCAGTGAGGCCTTGGTGGTTCAAACCCTCTTGGTGCATTTCAAATAGAAAAGCTGCTTTCTGCCCAAGGGAGGCATGAGCTGTGGGCCCAGAGCGGGCAGGTTTCCCAGGGCATCATCTGATCAGGGACTCTGTGTATCTGTGTAGTGTTAAACAGAGGGGATGACGTGTAGGGATGCCACTTTACCTGTACAACCTCAGGACTTGTATCAGAAGAGAGCCTGTATCTGTGTGCACCTTCTTCAGAACACTGGATCAGAACCAGGCCTATCACAGTCACAGTATCTTTGGCCTTTCCAGCTACATGGAGATAGCACTTGGGGACACAGGTAGACAGTTGCACACATAAAGCTACACAGATAGAAAGAACAGGGGGCCTCACTCAGAATGTTGTGGGCCCTAAGGGGTGGTAGGCAAGCAACAGGGACACAAGATTGACAAGGAATGACCTAGATAGGTGCACACTGAAAAGCAGTTCTCCAACTCAGAAGAGCTCACAGGTCCTTGTTTTCTGGTCCCCTGGCATGCACAGGCAGTGGATCAGGCCAACGTGACTGGTACCATGAAGCTGTCCAAGGTGATGGGAGAATGCAGAACACAGGTTCATGTCACTCAGGTGTCCAGGGCGAGCCCTTCCAACCCTGCCCGATTCTCTGCAGGTCGGTACCTGTCATGAGCAAATGCCAAGATTTTGTAACTTTTGAGGATAAGCCACAGAGTTAGAAGTGCAACCTGACATGATCGATGAGCAAGTGAAAGAAAACAACCAGGACAAAAAAAGTCGGGTGCTTACCAAAGTTCATTTTCCCAGAGCAGAAAGCCTATACTTCTGCATATGTGCAACTTTCCTCTCAGGGATGTTACTGTGTACACACGCACGTGTGTACACATGTGTGCCCAGAAGTGCCTACCAGTACACTTGTGAGTATGAGCTGTGGGAACTTACCTAGCCAGGTGATGGAAGTTGGATAGTGAAAACAGGAAGGTCTTAGGGAAAGGTACATGGACTCTGGCCAGCAGAAGCCCTGAAGCCAGGGAATCGATCCCTGTAATCTCACTGAGTGAACAAGTTCTAAATGGAAGCACAGTGGTGCACCCAGGATGCCTGGCAGAAAGGAGAGGCAGGAGGGAAGAGCCTGGGGAGTGTGCAGGGGAAAGTCCACTATACCTGCAATTTATGAAAAGTCAAAAATGTACCTAATGAGCTGGAAGGAGAAACTACCTAATTAATGGAATTATTTAGCTGAGGAGATTTCCAGCCAAACAGCCAAAAGTACTGCCTGGTTTCCTCTTGCTGCCTATAGTAAAATATGAAGGGAAATTAAAAAAAAAAAAAAAAAAAACTTTAAGAAAAAGACTATTAAAAAATGAGACAGAATTTGCTGATTTGGAAATTTTTCAGTCTTTTAAGATGACCGAAGATGCTAAAATTAATGGCTATCAAGCAAAGATCATATCCAGGGCATTAGAGTAAGGTGGTCCAAATATAACATTGTACATCATCTATATGTCAGTTCTTAATATATTTTTTTAATTAACTTGCTCTAAAGATTTGTGTGATGGTAAAATTCTCTGTTAAGCCTCAGAAAGGTGGAAGGGGATGTTAATGGCATTATTTAGTCAGGCCAATGCCCTCCAAAGAGTTTAGACGTGTAACTCAGAGATCACTTCAGTCACACAATACGACTTCTACTAAGTTTCAGAGTGTTATCCCTCAGCCATCTCAGCAGAAAACCAAGGCAAAATAGGCCTATGAAGACATGTGTGATTGTGGTTTTAGAGTGGGGTGCTTTCGAAGAACACCAGTAAGATTATCAGGAGGCACACCAAGTTTTTATGATAACATATTTAAGTTTAGCTTAGATTGAAAGGACCAACAACAATACAAAATAAGAGAACTCTGGACTTCTACCTTCGACAAGCAGGAAGCAGACTAGGGAGACTGTTTCACTGTATCAACCTTTCATGCAATGGAATCATGTTAGAGGGCAGAATTAAAAAGTCAGAGACCGAAGCTTAGAAGTTTCCAGGCCTTGAATCCTAATCCAAGGACTGCCAACAAGAACCCGTGGGATTTCAGAATTGCTACTATTGACTCCCATCTCCCCTCCTCTTTCTGGAACAGGAGTGTCTATGAAGGTTATCTATGCCTGACCCACCACTGTATGTTGGCTGTTAAAGTGAGCAGATTGACTCATGCCTTTTGTTCACAGATCCTCAGGTCTAGAGGAACTATACTTGTATAATTTGAACTGTTGTATTGGAGAAGACTCGAGAGTCTCTTGGACTGCAAGGAGATCAAACCAGTCAATCCTAAAGTAAATCAGTCCTGCATATTCATTGGAAGGACTGATCCTGAATCTGCAGCTCCAATACTTTGGCTACCTGATGCAAAGAACTTACTCATTGGAAAATACTCTGATGAGGGAAAGCTTGAAGGCAGGAGGACGAGGGGACGTGAGAGGATGAGATGGTTGGATGTCATAAACAACTCAATGGATCTTGAGTTTGAGTAATCCCCCAGAGTTGATGATGGGCAGGGAAGACTGTCCTGCTGCAGCCCATGGGGTCGCAAAGAGTAGGACACAAGTGAGCGACTGAATACTTGAGATATTGCACAACTGGACCCTGATCCATATCTGGACCTGACTTAAATGACAAGGTCCTGAACTTCAAGTTAATGCTATAATGGATAAAATCTTTGAAAGCATTGGCAGGAAAATGCATTTGGGACATACAAGTATGTAAACAATTTGTGGCCATGTGTGTACCACGTGATTTTAAATTATGTCCACAAATCCTTACCATCAAGGGTGGATCTTATACTCCACTTCACATGTGGGCTGGACTTAGTGGCTCATTTCTAACGTTAGAATATTGTAGAAATGAAAATGAAGTGTCTGAGACTAGGTCATAAAAGGCACTGCATCCTCCTTGCTCATCCTCTTGGGTCACTCACTCTAGAAGCCTTCTTATCTTGAGAACACTCAGGTAGCCCAGCAGAGAGGTCCATGTGAAAGAACTTAGGCTTTCTCCTAACAGACAGCAAGGAAACTGGTTTCAACAGCTATGTGAGTAATCCATCTTGGAAGGAAATCCACCAGCCCATGTCAAGGCTTCAGAGGAGGGCAATCTCATGAAACCCGGAGCCAGAACATTCAGCTGAATTACTCCTGGACTCCCAACTTTCAGCAGCGGTATGAGATAATATTGTTTTAAGCTATTAGTTTGGGGTAATTTGTTATGCAGCAGTAGTTCACTAATGCACTGCCAACTTTGGGCAATGTCTTTATCCAGGGGTGCCTGTCAATTTAGTTCAATCTAAGCCAGAACCTGCTATGTGAGCTTAGTAAAAATACCCCACCCTTGATCTGACCACCCTCAGTATCAGATCAAATTTCTTGTCACTCACCTCAATATCTTATCAGCCTTGCCTAGCCTCAGCAATGATCCTCTCAGTTTAACCAGAATCCACCCTCACCCATCAGTTCAATTCAGTTCAGTAGCTCAGTCGTGTTCAACTCTTTGCATCCCCATGAATCGCAGCATGCCAGGTCTCCCTGTCCATCACGAACTCCCAGAGTTCACTCAGAGTTCACTCAGACTCACTCCATCGAGTCAGTGATGCCATCCAGCCACCTCATCCTCTGCCGCCCTGTTCTCCTCCTGCCCACAGTCCCTCCCAGCATCAGTCTTTTCCAATGAGTCAACTCTTCGCATGAAATGGCCAAAGTACTAGAGTTTCAGCTTTAGCATCATTACTTCCAAAGTAATCCCAGGGCTGATCTCCCTCAGAATCCTTACGGTCCTCTTAATAAGTTTCCATCCACTGACACCCACCCTGTTATTGTTGTTGTTCATTGCTTTTCAGTCCCCCAGTCTCTTTGCAACACCATGGACCCGCCCTGTTGCTTAGCTATAAATCCCAGCTGTGTTCCTGCTGTAGTCAGACTCGAGCTCAATCTCTCTACCCCATTATAAGACCCTGCTGTAGTAGTCTTACCTTGAATAAAGTTTTTCTTACCACCTTTGCTGCTGCTAAGTCACTTCAGTCATCTCGACTCTGTGCGACCCCATAGACAGCAGCCCACCAGGCTCACCCACCCTGGGATTCTCCAGGCAAGAACACTGGAGTGGGTTGCCATTTCCTTCTCCAATGCATGAAAGGGAAGAGGAAGTTAATTCCAATACTAGAAATGAGAATGGAATGAGATTCTGAGAGGATAATATTCAACCCTGAGTGGAATGACTTTTGTTTCAGGAAGAGTCCAGTCAAGCAAAAACCTGGGGAAAGAAAGGGAGGAAGAAAGGAAAGAAAGAGGAAGAGAGAAGGGGAAGAAAGGAAGAAAAAGAAAGAAAGGAGAAAGAAAGAAAAGTAAATGTCTCAACAGATGTTGTAAACTATCCAATAAAACAATTTTCTTTAAATTTTAAAAATAGAAATAGAAATTTGTAGCCATATACTCATTGCATTTGATGGTACTAAGAACAAGAAAACCCATTTACATATCATGCTTAGAAGTCCTGGCCAACACAATAAGATTAGTTTAAAAAAAAAAAAAACTAAAAATATACCATGTTATTTGTAAAAAGAAAAACAGAAGAAATAATTTAAAAAAACGTTTTATTTCTATAAATACTAATTTTACTTACAAGCCTTTGGCAACATGAATTAAATATTAAATTTTATCTGAGAGAGCAAGCAAAATAGAATCCTCCTGTCCCCTTCTCCTCCTGCCCCCAATCCCTCCCAGCAGTAGTTGGCAATAAATAACAACTTGTATTCTTTAGGAGCATACTTCAGAGCAAATAACAGTAACAATATTGATAACACTAAGGAAGAATAAAAACACATAACTAAACCATTTCATATTTTTACTATAGAAATAGAATAAATGAGCTACATATATAAAAGTCTGCACGTTTAATTATACATAGAAGTTTTCACCTGAGACCAGAACAACACACACTCTTTCTGCAAAAGTGGTTTAAGCTTACACTTAACAAAGTGCTTTGGCCTAAGCAAACTAACTGGAAAGTCCTAGTAAAATATTCAAAGTGCAAATCAACCAGTCAAGCATGGAGTAAATAAATACAATAGACTTTACACTCAGAAAATTACCTAAAATGCAGACAAGACTCGCTACAGCTTAGTCATCTGTAGTCCTTCCTGTTCAGTTCTGAAAGGGATGCTAAGCCCTTGGTGATTATCACTTCCCAGCATTTTGTGAAAGCTTAGAGAATTTAAATAAATTGAGGAAGGGTGAAAAAAGAGTGGGGAGAGATAAGGAGGAGAAAGGAAGGGAAAACGAGATATTTCTCCTGGCATAGGTCTACAGCCAGGATCCCAGGTTCCTTGAATTGTGCACAGATTGTTTGTTACCTGTGCCGGAAGTGGAGAAGAGATGGCATTAAAACATACCTGCTGCTGCTGCTGCTAAGTTGCTTCAGTCGTGTCCGAATCTGTGCAACCCCAGAGCCAGCAGCCCACCAGGCGTCCGCATCCCTGGGATTCTCCAAGCAAGAACACTGGAGTGGGTTGCCATTTCCTCCAGTGCATGAAAGTGAAAAGTGAAAGTGAAGTCGCTCAGTTGTGTTCAACTCTAGAGACCCCATGGACTGCAGCCAACCAGGCTCCTCCATCCATGGGATTTTCCAGGCAAAAGTACTAGAGTGGCATGCCATTGCCCTCTCCAAGACATGCGTAAGGAGACTCAACTCCAGGAACCCACAGAGGCAGTGAAGTGTACTGATGTTCAGGAACCAATACTTGGAGGGTACCCCGCAGGTCTGTCAATGGGACCTTGGAGACCATAAGTAAAAATTTTCCACAAGTATAATCACAGATTAGTTCGATAGATTAGAGCAAGGAGAATAACTCTATGACCTGATAAATACCGAATTAAACGAGACAATTCTTGCACATCAGACTGTATCAAGTAAGACCAAAATTCAGTATGAGTTTGATAAAATGGGAAATTACACACACAAAGAATTAATTGTTAACCACAATACATTTGTGTCCAAGGCAAGATAAGACACAACACTGAAATCTTCATATGTTCAACTAGGGTAAGACACAGGTAACTGGAAAAGGTAAGGAAAAGCTCTATAAAGGGTTTAATCACCCTGAACCATTTTTATCCACTACATTTACTATTCTCGGACAACTCCATTGTAGTTTAAGAGTAAGAGAACTAAATTTAGCCCAATTCATAAATCTAACAGATTCCCTGTGTTTGAGCCTTTTCAGTTAAAACTATGGGTCAAGGACAAATCAAACTAGATGTCAAGGCTTTTTTCCCTTGAGAATCTTAACTTGCTTTACTATTGTGACTTAGACAGACATGGCTACTTCACTGTGACTAAAGGCCAGCCAAATGGGAAAGGGGATGGAATGAATCAAATTACCCTTTTGATCACTCAACAGGAGATCCACGGGCACCAGGCCTCATTCTGTTAACTATCTCTGCTTCTGCAACTGTAGTCAATGATACACAGGGCTTGTTTGATGCTTACAGGAGCCCCTCACCAACCACAGGCATTTCAATGGTTGGCTTCCTTGAGATGTCCCTGGGGTAGGTAAAGACACTCTGAGACAGTGTTCCTTCTGCCTTGGCTCCATGCCTGGAGTGAATGTGTGTCTCTTCCTCAACTGGGACAAGAAGTCACAGCTCTCCACTGACTAAATCCCTTATCTGCTTCAAACTCACATCACAGATTCTCCATCAACTTCTCCACACCAGGCTTTTGGAGCCAGGTTATCTTAGATCAGCAAAACAGAGGCACTTCGGAGAGTTCAGCAGCACATGGGACTATACCATAAGAAAGTCATTCCAATCTGGCTGTATAGTTAATACTGAGATCTTGAAGGCATGAAAACAGTTGAAAATTACGTTTCTAAAACACTCAACAGATTATATGTATAGCAGAGGTTTTGAACTTACAAACAACATGAAATACCGAAATAGGTTGTTACTTTTCCTCTCTCCCCCTCTCTCATTCTTTCTCTCACACACACGTGAGCACATACTTTTTTACATATTAAGATAATTATATGAAAAACAGGTAATATATTTTTAAAAAACATCTCAACATTCAGGTTAATTAAAACTGTTCTTCATGAATTAAAAAAAAAAAAAAAACATAAATTACCCATTGGTTTCACTATATTTGATACTATTGAATACTGCTATAATTTAGATTTTTTTGTTTTTAATGGGGATTTTAAATTTGACTGAAATACTTGCTTCAGACTTACTGAAAGTAGAATTAAGGGTTTTTTGTTTTTTTTTTCCAACTCCTACTTTTAGATTGGGGTGGGGGGTGATGGTTCAGAATCAGATGTGTTCACAGTAATGGATGGTACTTCCACCAATCCTGGTTGAAGAGGTTCCAGTGATACCTGAATAACAACTTTTGTTTCAGGAGGTAATCCTTTTAGCTGCTTAGGCTTCTTAAACATTTGTTTAGCTGTTTAGGCTTCTTGAACAATGGGTCTTGTGCTCCATTTTCTCTTTGTAAGTTAAAAACTGTAGCCAACATTTGGAACACTGGTGAAAACTCTTTACCCAGTGCCCTCTATAATGACACATGTATGGTGTTGCAGTTTTAAAAATTTTGAGACAAAACGGACAAAGCAGATTCTTAGTGTTACCATGGTATGCTTTGAATTGTGCATCCACATCTGCAAAGACTGATGATCTGTAATTGCAAACCTGGCATACATAGGGCATTTCACCAGGCTTATGATTGTCTTTCATGTGCTATAAGAGAACCTGATCTGTCTCAAAGGACAACTCACAGATTTTACAGTCTGCAGAGGGCTTCTGGGAAATGTGAATACTTTCAGTGTGACACTGCAGCTGGAAGGGAGTAGGAAACTGGTGGTGGCAGTGCTGGCAGGAGGTGTGGTTTTTCCAGCTGTCACCTCTCTGCCTTTCAAGTCCCAAATGGTGCTTCATGTGATTCAGAAACTTGACGTTTTTTAGAACTTTCAAGCAGCTGAGGCATTTAAAGGCTGTGTGAGTTTTCGGTTCTGGCTGCCCATCTCCTATACGCTGTCCATAGTAGAAGTCACCAAGTAACACAATCAGATTTCCTTCTGTGGGATCAACAATCTTGTTTTGACTTGCTAAACTTGGAAAGTCAGTTTTTTTCAGCCCATTTTTCCCTAAAGGACTTACAGGCTTACAATGAGCATTGTCCTTTGGAAAAGCTGTTGGATGAGGTTCTCCATTCTGAACATGGCTTAATGAGGTATGAACACTGTCTGGTGTGCTTTGCTCAGTAGTCACTGTATGAAAAATACCAGAAAGGGATAAAGCTAAAGAATGCCCCCTATAATTCCATCACTGTGTTTAGGCCTTTTGGGATCTGTGCTATTTGTTTCAGAAGTGGAAAGTAGCTTTGATACACGAGGACTTTTATTCATATCTCCTGAAGAAACTGCTGTTTCTACTGGAGGCTGCAATGAACCTGTGAAGATAATCAAAGGAGAATATAATTCTGAAACGCTATTAGGCACTATTTGTGGTGAAATATTTTATAATCAGCTTCAGACAAAGGCTCAACAATGATAGGACTATCTGTTGATCTTGATTCAGAATCAGAACCTGGCAAGACAGTCCGTGCTGCTGATGTAGGAGTCGCATGACTAACAGGCTGTAATTTGTGAGCATTATCTTTCTTGAAGTGATCACACATTTTTCTCCTTGAACATGAACCTGGGGTAACTCTGTTCAATGTTTGAAATGACTGGTTTTGAATTTGAGGTCATCCCAAAAAAGATCACATCAGCATTTTTATTTACATGTTCTACCCCAACAAAGATCAGTTCAGCATCTTCATCATCTACTTGTTTGGTTTCTCCTACACTTTTCTGTGGTTCTGGCTCTTGTTCTTCACATAACATACATGGTGGTTCCATATTTTAAATATTTTTTTTTATTCTTGAAGGGCGTGGCCACCAATCCCAGTGCTTTCTTTATATAACCTGCCACCTAAGTATAAACATACTACATATTAGTTAAGTACAGAAAAATGCTGTATTTGATTATCTCCAAAACTCTAGGTAGTTATAAACACCATTATCTTACAGATGAAGACACTGAGTATCAAAGAGGCTAAATGACAGCTGAAAAACCTATAAGTCTACATGACTCTAGAATCAGAGCATTGTCCCATGTTGATTTTAATCTCTTCTATTTTAAAAAAAGAAAGAAGGAAAGAAAAGGAAAAAAAACACAAAACACCACTGATCATTAGGTGAAATTACATGTAAAGGATGAGTATTTTTACAAAAGCACTATTGTACAGTGTTTAGAAACATGGACTTTGGAGTCAAAGAAGATTGAGCTGGAATTCTAAGTTAGCCACACACCAGCTGCATCTTTTTGGGCAAATTTATAACTTTTTAATGTGTTTCTGTATCTTAAAGACAAACATGCTTATTTCTTAGACTTAAAGTTAACAGCTCTTTTAAAAAAGCATCAGCTATTTAATGGCATCTTGTTTTGTAGTAAAATTGGAAGAAAACGTATCTTAAAAGCACATTACAACTGATTCACACATACTAATTTCATAAATGTTAATACAGAAAATAGGTAGCAGATTCAAAGTATAAAGTATCTAGACATAGTTAACAAACAGCATAATTCAATGTCAAGCACTTAATACAGGCCTAGCAAATTGAGAATGAACTCTCTTGATAATCTCACCCCAATTCCACACTGATATATTCTAAATTTCTGCCTCTAATCCTGACTAAACTTAAATCCAACAATGCTTCATCCTTCATTTTACATGTCTCTTCCCCACATAGCATACAAAGTGATGCCAATATTTCTCTAATACCAGTATTATACAGAGACATCACACACACACACACACACACACACACACACACCCAATATCCCTTATGAATATAGAGGCAAGAGTACTCAACAAAATACTGGCAAAAAAAATCTAACAACATATAAAAAAGATCATATACCATGATCACGTGGGATTTATGCAGGTGTGCAAAGTTGGTTCATTATATGAAAGTCAATCAACATAATGCCATTTTAATACAATAAAGGACCAAAAATACATATGCTTACAGAAAAAGCATTTCCCTGAACCCAGCACCTTTTCATAATAGGCGTTATAAAAAACACTTAAGGTAGGAGGAGCTAAGATGGCGGAGGAGTAGGACGGGGAGAACACTTTCTCCCCCACAAATTCATCAAAAGAACATTTAAATGCTGAGTAAATTCCACAAAACAACTTCTGAATGCCGGCAGAGGACATCAGGCTTCCAGAAAAGCAACCCAAGTCCTTGAAAGGAGAGAGAAGAAATACAGCTCCACTCACCAGAACACCGACACAAGCTTCCCTAACCAAGAAACCTTGACAAGCCACCTGTACAAACCCACACAGAGCGAGGAAACACCACAATAAAGAGAACTCCACAAACTGCCAGAATACAGAAAGGACACCCCAAACTCAGCAATTTAAACAAGATGAAGAGACAGAGGAATACCCACCAGATAAAGGAACAGGATAAATGCCCACCAAACCAAACAAAAGAGGAAGAGATAGGGAATCTACCTGATAAAGAATTTAGAATAATGATAGTGAAATTGATCCAAAATCTTGAAATCAAAATGGAATCACAGATAAATAGCTTGGAGGCAAAGATTGAGATGATGCAAGAAAGGTTTAACAAGGACCTAGAAGAAATAAAAGAGAGTCAATATAAAATGAATAATGCAATAAATGAAATTAAAAACACTCTGGAGGCAACAATTAGTAGAATAACAGAGGCAGAAGATAGGATTAGTGAATTAGAAGATAGAATGGTAGAAATTAATGAATCAGAGAGGATAAAAGAAAAACAAATGAAAAGAAATGAGGACAATCTCAGAGACCTCCAGGACAATATTAAACGCTACAACATTCGAATCATAGGGGTCCCAGAAGAAGAAGACAAAAAGAAAGACCATGAGAAAATACTTGAGGAGATAATAGTTGAAAACTTCCCTAAAATGGGGAAGGAAATAATCACCCAAGTCCAAGAAACCCAGAGAGTCCCAAACAGGATAAACCCAAGGCGAAACACCCCAAGACACATATTAATCAAATTAACAAAGATCAAACAAAAAGAACAAATATTAAAAGCAGCAAGGGAAAAACAACAAATAACACACAAGGGAATTCCCATAAGGATAACAGCTGATCTTTAAATAGAAACTCTTCAAGCCAGGAGCGAATGGCAAGACATACTTAAAGTGATGAAAGAAAATAACCTACAGCCCAGATTATTGTATCCAGCAAGGTTCTCATTCAAGTATGAAGGAGAAATCAAAAGCTTTCCAGACAAGCAAAAGCTGAGAGAATTCAGCACCACCAAACCAGCTCTCCAACCAATACTAAAGGATTTTCTCTAGACAGGAAACACAAAAAGAATGTATAAACTCGAACCCAAAACAACAAAGTAAATGCAACAGGATCATACATATCAGTAATTACCTTAAATGTAAATGGGTTGAATGCCACAACCAAAAGACAAAGACTGGCTGAATGGATACAAAAACAAGACCCCTACATATGTTGTCTACAAGAGACCCACCTCAAAACAGGGGACACATACAGACTGAAAGTGAAGGGCTGGAAAAAGATTTTTCATGCAAATAGGGAGCAAAAGAAAGCAGGAGTAGCAATACTTATATCAGATAAAATAGACATTAAAACAAAGGCTGTGAAAAGACACAAAGATGGTCACTACATAATGATCAAAGGTTTAATCCAAGAAGAAGATATAACAATTATAAATATATATGCACCCAACACGGGAGTGCCGCAATATGTAAGACAAATGCTAACAAGTATGAAAGGACAAATTAACAATAACACAATAAGAGTGGGAGACTTTAATACCCCACTCACACCTATGGATAGATCAACTAAACAGAAAATTCACACGGAAGCACAAACGTTAAACAATACAATAGACCAGGTAGACCTAATTGATGTCTATAGGACATTTCATCCCAAAACAATGAATTTCACCGTTTTCTCAAGCGCACATGGAATCTTTATGGTACTAGTGAGATATATTTGGTAGGAGCCATTATAAATGTCACTACAAAGTGCCTTTTAAAGAATACAAGAGACTGACCATATGACCTGGGAGCTCCACTCCTAAGAATGTATATTAAAAAAGAAGAAGAACAAAATATTTTTGGAAAACAAAAACATGTAAGTCAACCATGTAGTGCAGGAAGATTAACAACATCCTATAATGGCTGATACTCTTGCCTGGAAAATCCCACGGACAGAGGAACCTTGTAGGCTGCTGTCCATGGGGTTGCAGAGTCGGACAGGACTTAGTGAATTCCTTTTCAATATTTACTTTCATGCGTTGGAGAAAGAAATGGCAACCCACTCTAGTGTTCTTGTTGGAGAATCCCAGGGATGCGGGAGCCTGGTGGGCTCCTGTCTTGTCAGTTCGCACAGTCAGACACAACTGAAGTGACTTAGCAGCAGCAGCAGCAGCATACATGAAAAACCAGGCTTCCCTTGTGGCTCAGCCTGTAAAGAATGTGCCTGCAATGCTGGAGACCTGGTTTCGATCCCTGGGTGGGGAAGATCCCCTGGAGAAGGAAAAGGCTATTCACTCCAGTATTCTGGCCTGGAGAAGTCCATGGGCTGTATAATCTATGGGATTGCAAAGAGTCTGACACGACTGAGTGACTTTCACTACCACTACTATACATGAAAATCAAGAAACTGATGCAGCCACTATTGAAAACAGTAAGCAGTGCTTTTATTATAATAATAATAATACATTTTTTTTTTTTACTGAAGGGTAATTGCTTTACAGAATTCTGTTGCTTTCTTTGAAACCTCAATGTGAATCAGCCATATGATACATATATCCCCTCCTTTTGAACCTCCTGCCCATCATCTCCTTCCCCGGTATAGAGTTTTTTAAAACTCCAAAAATACAGTTACTATATGATCCCACAGTAACACTACTGGTCATATATCCAGTAAGATGAAAACTCCCATCAGAAAGGAGATATGCACAACAGTGTTTATAGTAGCACAATGTACAGTAGCAAAGACATGGAAACAACCTTAAATGCCCATAGATAGGTGAATGGATAAAGACAGATATATTATGCATGCAATGGAATATTAGCCATAAGAAAGAATGATATAAAGCTATTATTTTCAACATGCTAAATAATTCAGAGAAAGACATGAGGAGCTTAGGTGGGTTCAGGTCACCTTGACACATCCTTTGGACCGCAGTTCATGGGAGGTCTTCATCTTTCCCTCCTGGGTATCTAGAGTCAGCTGTTGTATAACAGCTCTAGAGCCTTGTGGCTTCTGAGTCACCTTAGTCATTTTGAAGACTCACAGTGGTCCACTCCAGAGCCCCTCATATCAGATTAGATCAGTTGCTCAGTCGTGTCCGCCTCTTTGTGACCCCATGAATCGCAGCACACCAGGCCTCCCTGTCCCTCACCAACTCCCGGAGTTCACTGAGCCTCACGTTCATTGAGTCAGTGATGCCATCCAGCCATCTCATCCTCTGCCGTTCCTTTCTCCTCCTGCCCCCAATCCCTCCCAGCATCAGAGTCTTTTCCAATGAGTCAACTCTTTGCAGGAGGTGGCCAAAGTACTGGAGTTTCAGCTTTAGCATCATTCCTTCCAAAGAAATCTCAGGGCTGATCTCCTTCAGAATGGATTGATTGGATCTCCTTGCAGTCCAAGGGACTCTCAAGAGTCTTTTCCAACACCACAGTTCAAAAGCATCAATTCTTCGGTGCTCAGGCTTCTTCACAGTCCAACTCTAACATCCATACATGACCACAGGAAAAACCATAGCCTTGACTAGACGAACCTTTGTTGGCAAAGTAATGTCTCTGCTTTTGAATATGCTATCTAGGTTGGTCATAACTTTCCTTCCAAGGAGTAAGTCTTTTAATTTCATGGCTGCCGTCACCACCTGTAGTGATTTTGGAGCCCAGAAAAATAAAGTCTGAAACTATTTCCACTGTTACCCCATCTATTTCCCATGAAGTGGTGGGACCGGATGCCATGATCTTCGATTTCTGAATGTTGAGCTTTAAGCCAACTTTTTCACTCTCCACTTTCACTTTCATCAAGAAGCTTCTGAGTTCCTCTTCACTTTCTGCCAGAAGGGTGGTGTCATCTACATATCTGAGGTTATTGATATTTCTCCCGGCAATCTTGATTCCAGCTTGTGTTTCTTCCAGTCCAACGTTTCTCATGATGTACTCTGCATATAAGTTAAATAAACAGGGTGACAATATACAGCCTTGACGAACTCCTTTTCCTATTTGGAACCAGTCTGTTGTTCCATGTCCAGTTCTAACTGTTGCTTCCTGACCTGCATACAAATTTCTCAAGAGGCAGATCAGGTGTTCTGGTATTCCCATCTCTTTCAGAATTTTCCACACTGAGCACCCCTATATATACCCTTCCCCAGGTGGCCACACCCTTACACTTTATGAGATCAGCAAGTAACTTCCACAGCCAACTGTGGTCCTGAGTGAGCCTTGACATCACAAAGCCTCATCCTGATACGTCTAGGAGAGGATGGGGAGCAACTCAGAGAAAGTTACCCCTCCCAATTCTTTTAACCACACCCTCTAGCTTCCTAGAGTTTTGGGCCACTTTTAAAATTTCTTATTTTACATGCTCTTTGTCCAGAAGCTTAAAAGGGAAAATTTACGTAACTTTCTTTGTAGTAAACCTCCTGCATGGCTGAATAGACAATAAACACGGAATTAGAAAATGACGATTGTTAAATATTTGGAAGATAGCTGACAAATGATTCATTTACCTTATTTATGCAGAGTCCAACGTTAAAATAAGAAAAGAAGATGAACAACGCAATAGAAGAGAATTGTGAAGTAAACAAGAATACAACGAAATACAAATTACCCAGAAAAAGAAGAGGAAAATTGCCAAAAATCAGGAAGAAATGTCAAACTGACTTGGTAATATAAAAAATGCAAACAAAAACAATAATGGAATGTGATTTCTCACCATGCAAATTACAAATTGCCAAAGTTCAATGAGAAAGTTAATATATACCAAATTTTCCCTCCAAATGGAGGATGACAAATTGGAAAAGGAATGTTTCAGCAGTGTTGTAAAAGCATAGTGTGACGCAACTTGCTGAAGGTCAATATGATATTATCTAGTAAGTTTATAAATACATAGAGCCACTTAGCAAGACCCTGTTTGGAATTTACATTTCAGAAATATCTCTGCAGTTTCACCTGGATTATATATCTAATGCTCACTGCAAAAAAAAAAAAAAATCCCCATCATCCTAGAGAATTTCTTTGGTACCCTTACCCACACTGTCCTTCCCCATGCAACCCCTGTTCTCAGTTCTATTAGTGTAGATTACTTCTGCTTCATTTAGAACTTCCTTTAAATGGAGCCTAGAGTATGTACACATGTAGTTGCTTAACAATGTTGTGTTGCTTTCTGCTGTACAGCAAATCAAATTAGGTGTGCAATGTATAAACATAACCTCTTTCATTTAATTTCCTTCTAAATTTAGGTCATCACAGAGCATGGAGGACAGTTCTCTGTGCTACACAGATAGTTCCCATTAGTTATCAAGGCATTATTTTCCAAAATATACAAACGGCTATGTAGCCCAGTATAAACACACACACACACATACACACAAAACAGAAAACACACACACACACACACACACACACACACACACACCTCAGTAAAAAAAACAGGCAGATCTAAATAGTCATTTCCCAAAAGAAGTCATACAGATGATGAAAAAACACTTGAGAAGAGGCTAAGTTCAGGTTAGTCACTCAGTCGTGTCTGACTCTTTGTGACCCCATGGACTTCAGCACGCCAGGTCTCGCTGTCCATCACCAACTTCCGGAGTCCACAAAACTTATGTCCATTGAGGCAGTGATGCCATCCAACCATCTCATCCACTGTCGTCCCCTTCTCTGTCTGCACTCCATCTTTCCCAGCATCAGGGTCTTTTCAAATGGTTCAGCTCTTCACATGAGGTGGCCAAAATATTGGAGTTTCAGCTTAAACATCAGTCCTTCCAATGAATACCAGGCCTGATCTCCTTTACGATGGACTGATTGGATCTTCCTGGAGCCCACGGGACTCTCAAGAGTCTTCTCCAACACCACAGTTCAAAATTATCACTTCTTTAGTGCTCAGCTTTCTTTACAGTCCAACTCTCACATCCATACAGGACTACTAGAAAAAACATAGCCTTGACTAGACGGACCTTCGTTGGCAAAATAATGTCTCTGCTTTTTAATAAGTTGTCTAGGTTGATCATAACTTTCCTTTCAAGGAGTAAGTGTCTTTTAATTTCATGGTTGCAGTCATCATCTGCAGTGATTTTCGAGCCCCCCAAAATAAAGTCAGCCACTGTTTCCACCATTTCCCCATCTATTTGCCATAAAGTGATGAGACCATGATCTTCATTTTCTGAATGTTGAGCTTTAAGCCAACTTTTTTTCTCTCCTCTTTCACTTTCATCAAGAGGCTCTTTAGTTCTTCTTCAATTTCTGCCTGTAGAAAGGGTGGTGTCACCTGCATATCTGAGGTTACTGATATTTCTCCCAACAAACTTGATTCCAGCTTGTGCTTCCTCCAGTGCAGGGTTTCTCATGATGTACTCTGCATATGAGTTAAATAAGCACGGCAACAATATACAGCCTTGATGTACTCCTTTCCCTCTTTGGAACCAGTTTGCTGTTCCATGTCCAGTTTTAACTCTTGCTTCCTGACCTGCATACAGAGTTGTCAAGAGGCAGATCAGGTGGTCTGGTATTTCCATCTCCTTCAGAATTTCCCACAGTTTATTGTTATTCACACACTCAAAGGCTTTGGCATAGTCAATAAAGAATAAATAGATGTTTTTCTGGAATTCTCTTGCTTTTTTCATGATCCGACAGATGTTGGCAATTTGATCTCTTGTTCCTCTACCTTTGCTAAAACCTCCTTGAACATCTGGAAGTTCATGGTTCACGTATTGCTGAAGCCTGGCTTGGAGAATTTTGAGCATTAATTTACTAGTGTGTGAGATGAGTGTAATTGTTCTGTAGTTTGAGCATTCTTGGACATTGCCTTTCTTTGGGATTGGAAGGAAAACTAATGTTTTCCAGTCCTGTGGCCACTGATGAGTTTTCCAGATTTACTGGCATATTGAGTGCAGAACTTTCACAGCAGCATCTTTGAGAATTTTAAATAGCTCAACTGGAATCCCATCACCTCCACTAGCTTTGTTCATAGTGCTGCTTCTGAAGGCCCACTTAACTTCACATTCCAGGATGTCTGTCTCTAGGTGAGTGATCACATCATTGTGACTATCTGGGTATTGAAGATAGTTTTGGGACAGTTCTCCTCTTCATGTCTTCTTAATGTCTTCTGCTTCTGTTAGGTCCATATCATTTCTGTCATTTATTGAGCCCATCTTTGCATGAAATGTTCCCTTGGTATCTCTAATTTTCTTGAAGAGATCTCTAGTCTTTTCCATTCTTTATTTCCTTCTATTTCTTTGCGCTGATCACTGAGGGAGGCTTTCTTATCTCTACTTGCTATTCTTTGGAACTCTGCATTCAAATGGATATATCTTTCCTTTTCTCCTTTGCTTTTGGCTTCTCTTCTTTTCACAGCTATTTGTAAGGCCTCCTCAAACAGCCATTTTGCTTTTTTGCATTTCTTTTTCTTGGGGATGGTCTTGGGCCCTGTCTCCTGTACAGTGTCATGAACCTCCATCCATAGTTCATCATCACTATTCATTAGAGAAATGCAAATCAAAACTACAATGTGGTATTCCTTCACGCCCGTTTGAATAGATAGCAACAAAAATTCTACAAGCAGTAATTCCTGGAGAGAATGCGGGGAAAAAGGGAACAATCTTGCACTGTTAGTGGGCATGTAAATTGGTACGGCCACTATGGTGAACAGTATGGCAGCTCCTTTAAAAACTAAAAAATATAATCACCTTATGACCTACTCCTGAGCTTTTTTTCTGGAAAAAACCTTAAAACCAAAAGATGGATGCACCCTAATGTTCATTACAGCATTATTTCCTTGAGGCACGACACGCAACATTTTTTAATTATAGCAAAAACAGAAAAAATTTTAAAAAAAGAATAAAAAAAGTATAAAGCAAGCAGTCTCTAAAGATGTGGCCAAATTACTCAGTATTTGTAAAAGGAAAATCTTCAGTATAAGTAAACAAAGCAAGAACCACATATCAGAACCAAGTTATGTGTTAAAATTGAAATAACAGAAAGTATTTTATAGTGAAAGAACTAACACACCCTGATATTTTATCTCCCCAGCTCAGGAACTCAGAATTCTGAGCCAGTGGTAAATGAAATCATGGGTGATTTTTTCTTGTTTTTTTTTTTTTTTTCCTACCAAATTTACATTTTCTGTTATGAGCATGTATTAATTTTTTAATAAAGTTATACAGTGTCTTTTTCAATATGTGAAGAATGCATCTGGATTTTATAAATTTCATTCATAAGCATTCTTCTGTTTCTCCATGAGAAGGCAGCATAACCACAGTAAATATTTCTTCATACACATTTATACATATGAGTGAATACATTCGGATTTTATAAATTACATTCGTTATCATTTTTCTATTTCTGCTTGAGAGGGCATCATATGCATCCGTTCAGTTCAGTTCAGTCGTTCAGTGGTGTCCGACTCTTTGGAACTCATGAATTGCAGCACGCCTGGCCTCCCAGTCCATCACCAACTCCCGGAGTTCAATCAGACCCACGTCCATTGAGTCAGTGATGCCATCCAGCCATCTCATCCCCTGTCGTTCCCTTCTCCTCCTGCCCCCAATCCCTCCCAGCATCAGAGTCTTTTCCAATGAGTTAACTCTTCTCATGAGGTGGCCAAAGTACTGGAGTTTCAGTTTTAGCATCATTCCTTCCAAAGAAATCCCAGGGCTCATCTCCTTCAGAATGGAATGGTTGGATCTCCTTGCAGTCCAAGGGACTCTCAAGAGTCTTCTCCAACACCAGAGTTCAAAAGCATCAATTCTTCTGCACTCAGCTTTCTTCACAGTCCAACTCTCACATCCATACTTGACCACTGGAAAAACCATAGCCTTGACTAGATGGACCTTTGGTGGCAAAGTAATGTTTCTGCTTTTCAATATGTTGTCTAGGTTGGTCATAACTTTTCTTCCAAGGAGTAAGCGTCTTTTAATTTCATGGCTGCAGTCATCATCTGCAGTGATTTTGGAGCCCCCCAAATAAAGTCTGACACTGTTTCCACTGTTTCCCCATCTATTTCCCATGAAGTGATGGGACCGAATACCATGATCTTCATTTTCTGAATGTTGAATTTTAAGCCAACTTTTCCCCTCTCCTCTGTCACCTTCATCAAGAGCATAGTAAACATTTATTCATACCCACATATACATATGAGAGAATACATCAACATTTTATGAATTACATTCATACTTATTATTCTATTTCTCCAAAAGATGAAACATAAGCACAATAAATATTTGTTCATACCCACATATACTCTGGAGAGTCTCTTGGATTGCAAGGAAATCAATCCAGTCAATCCTTAAGGATATTACTCTTGAATATTCACTGGAAGGACTGATGTTGAAGCTGAAACGTCAATTCTTTGGCTACCTTATGTGAAGAACTGACTTATTGGAAAGGCCCCTGATGCTGAGAAAGACTGAAAGCAGGAGGAGAAGCAGACAACAGAGGATGAGATCGTTGGTTCGCATCACCCACTCGGTGGATCTGAATTTAAGCAGGCTCAGGTAGTAGGTAATTGGACAGGGAAGCGTGGCATGCCACAGTTCATGGAGTTGCAAAGAGTTGGACACGACCGGGCAACTGAAATGAACTGACACATACATATAAAACCCTTATACAGACTCAAAATGGACATACTATACCAAGAGTGCTTTATAAACACCTTTTAATAATATATTTTAGAAAATAACCATAGATGAATAGCTCTATGTATGGTTAAAATGATACAGGAATACAGTTACAACAATAAGGCTATTTCAGTCAACATGCATCGTCCGAGAGCTGATCATACTAAATGAAGTGAGGCACACAGGTAAACATATATACCAAAAAATATCATAATATCCAAACGTGGAATCTAAGATATGACACAAATGAACATATGTATGAATCAGAAACACACTCATAGACATAGAGAATAGACTTACAGCTTCAAGGCAGAGAGAATTGGGGGAGAAATGGAGTAAGAGACTGGGGTTAACAGATATAAAACAAATTATATGAAATGGAATGACAAGTTCCTACTCTAAAGCACAGAGGACTACATTCAGTATCCAATTACAAATCATAATGAAATGTGATTTAAAAAGTCATATATATATATGACTTTTAAAATATATATATATAAATCATACATATATACATATATATATATATATATATATATATATATATATATATATATGACTTTAAAAAATATATATATATATATATGACTTCCCTGGCAGTCCAGAGGTTAAGACTACAGATTTCCACTGCAGGGGATGCAGATTCAAACCCTGGTCAGGGAACTAATTCCACTTGCTGCACAGTGTAGCCAAAAAAAAAAAAAAAAAGAGAGAGATTAAATAAAAGAATGTGTGTGTGTATATATATATATATATCCACACACAAGGTATATATATATATACATATATGTCTATAACAGAATCACTTTGCTGTAAAGCAGAATTTAACACAAAATTATAAATGAACTATACTTCAGTTAAAAAGTAGCATGACTGAGGAAAGAAAAGATTGCTATATTTCATTGTGTGTAAAGTTAATATCCAAAGAAAATTGCTGTATACAAACAGGGCTGACTACTTAATGGCAGGCTTGCTGAAATACTTAAGGAGACACATACTGAAATGCACCAAGGAAAAAGATTGATTGTTGATTAGATAGAAGGATGGACAAATGGGTAGATAGGTGACAAAGAAAGTATTAAAATAGGTTACAAAACCAGACTTCTATGTATGCTGTGTAAAAGAGACCCACCTGAAACCAAGGGGCACATACAGAGTGAAAGTGAAGGGCTGGGAAGAGGTATTTCATGCAAAATGTGAGCAACAGGAATTAGGAGTAGCAATACTCATATCAGATAAAATAGACTTTGAAATAAAGGGTGTGAAAAGAGACAAAGAAGGCCACTACATAATTGTCAAAGGATCAACCCAAGAAGAAGATATAACAATTATAAATATACATGCACCCAACATAGGAGCATTCAATACGTAAGGCAAATGCTAACAAGTATGAAAGGGGAAATTAAAAACAATACAATAATAGTGGGAGACCTTAAGACCCTACTCACACCTATGGATAGATCAACCAAACAGAAAATTAGCAAGGAAACACAAACTTTAAGTGATACGATGGATCAGTAAGACCTAATTGATTTCAAAAGAACATTTCACGCCAAAGCAATGAAATTCACCTTTTTCTCAAGTATTCTCCAGGATAGATCACATACTGGGCCATAAATCTAGCCTTGGTAAACTGAAAACAAAAATCAAAATCAAAATCATTTCAAGCATCTCTTCTGATCACAATGCAGTAAGATTAGATGTCAAAAACAGGGGAAAGAAACCATTACAAATACAAACATATGGAGGGTAAACAACATGCTTCTGAATGACTGACATAAAATAGAAGAAATCAGAAAAGAAATGGAAATACGCATAGAAACAAATGAAAATGAAAACACAACCCATACAAATAGCTGTGAAGAGAAGTGAAAAACAAAGGCGAAAAGGAAAGATATAAACATCTGAATGCAGAGTTCCAAAGAATAGCAAGAAGAGATAAGAAAGCCTTCTTCGGCGATCAATGCAAAGAAATAGAGGAAAACAACAGAATGGGAACGACTAAGGATCTCTTCAAGAAAATCAGAGATATCAAAGGAACATTTCACTCAAAGACGGGCTCAATAAAGGACAGAAATGGTATGGACCTAACAGAAGCAGAAGATATTAAGAAGAGATGGCAAGAATACACAGAAGAACTGTACAAAAAAGATCTTCACGACCCAGATAATCACGATGGTGTGATCACTGACCTAGAGCCAGACATCCTGGAATGTGAAGGCAAGGGGGCCTTAGAAAGCATCACTATGAACAAAGAGAGTGGAGGTGATGGAATTCCAGTTGAGGCATTCCAAATCCTGAAAGATGATGCTGTGAAAGTGCTGCACTCAATATGCCAGCAAATTTGGAAAACTCAGCAGTGGCCAAAGGACTGGAAAATGTCAGTTTTCCTTCCAATCTCAAAGAAAGGCAATGCCAAAGAATGCTCAAACTACTGCACAATTGCACTCATCTCACACGCTGGTAAAGTAATGCTCAAAATTCTCCAAGCCAGGATTCAGTAATATGGGAACCATGAACTTCCTGATGTTCAACCTGGTTTTAGAAAAGGCAGAGGAACCAGAGATCAAATTGCCAACATCCAATGGATCATGGAAAAAGCAAGAGAGTTCCAGAAAGACATCTACTTCTGCTTTATTGACTATGCCAAAGCCTTTGACTGTGTAGATCACAATAAACTGGAAAATTCTGAGAGAGATGGGAATACCAGACCACCTGGATCTGCCTCTTGAGAAATTTGTATGCAGGTCAGGAAGCAACAGTTAGATCTGGACATGGAACAACAGACTGGTTCTAAGTAGGAAAAGGAGTACGTCAAGGCTGTATATTGTCACCGTGCTTATTATACGCAGAGTACATCATGAGAAACACTGGGCTGGAAGAAACACAAGCTGGAATCAAGATTGCCAGGAGAAATATCAATAACCTCAGATATGTAGATGACACCACCCTTAGGGCAGAAAGTGAAGAGGAACTCAGAAGCTTCTTGATGAAAGTGAAAGTGGAGAGTGAAAAAGTTGGCTTAAAGCTCAACATTCAGAAAATGAAAATCATGGCAACCGGTCCCACCACTTCATGGGAAATAGATGGGGAAACAGTGGAAACAGTGTCAGACTTTATTTCTCTGGGCTCCAAAATCACTACAGATGGTGACGGCAGCCATGAAATTAAAAGGCGCTTACCCCTTGGAAGGAAAGTTATGACCAACCTAGACAGCATATTCAAAAGCAGAGACATTACTTTGCCAACAAAGGTTCGTCTAGTCAAGGCTATGGTTTTTCCTGTGGTCATGTATGGATGTTAGAGTTGGACTGTGAAGAAGCCTGAGCACCGAAGAATTGATGCTTTTGAACTGTGGTGTTGGAAAAGACTCTTGAGAGTCTCTTGGACTGCAAGGAGGTCCAAGCAGTCCATTCTGAAGGAGATCAGCCCTGGGATTTCTTTGGAAGGAATGATTCTAAAGCTGAAACTCCAGTACTTTGGCCACCTCCTGCGAAGAGTTGACTCATTGGAAAAGACTCTGATGCTGGGAGGGATTGGGGGCAGGAGGAGAAAGGAACGGCAGAGGATGAGATGGCTGGATGGCATCACTGACTCAATGAACGTGAGTCTCAGTGAACTCTGGGAGTTGGTGAGGGACAGGGAGGCCTGGCGTGCTGCGATTCATGGGGTCACAAAGAGTCGGACACGACTGAGCAACTGATCTGATCTGATCTAAGGGGCTCTGGAGTAGACCACGGCAAGTCTTCAAAATGACTTAGGTGACTCGGAAGCCACAAGGCTCTAGAGCTGTTATACAACAGCTGACTTTAGATACCCGGGAGAAATGATGAAGACCTCCCATGAACTGAGGTCCAAAGGATGTGTCAAGGGGACCTGAACCCACCTAAGCTCCTCATGTCTTTCTCTGAATTATTTAGCATGTTGAAAATAATAGCTTTATATCATTGTTTCTTATGGCTAACATTCCATTGCATACATAATATATCTGTCTTTATCCATTCACCTATCTATGGGCATTTAAGGCTGTTTCCATGTCTTTGCTACTGTACATTGGGCTACTATAAACACTGTTGTGCATATCACTTTTCTGATGGGAGTTTTCATCTTACTGGATATATGACCAGTAGTGTTATTGCTGGATCATATAGTAACTGTATTTTTAGAGTTTTAAAAAACTCTATACCGGGGAAGGAGATGATGGGCAGGAGGTTCAAAAGGAGGGGGGGTATATGGCTGATTCACATTGAGGTTTCAAAGAAAGCAACAAAATTCTATAAAGCAATCACCCTTCAGTAAAATAAAAAATATTATAAAAGCACTGCTTATTGTTTTCAATAGTGGCTGCATCAGTTTCTTGATTTTCATGTATAGTAGTGGTAGTGAAAGTCACTCAGTCGTGTCAGACTCTTTGCAATCCCATAGATTATACAGCCCATGGACTTCTCCAGGCCAGAATACTGGAGTGAATAGCCTTTTCCTTCTCCAGTGGATCTTCCCCACCCAGAGATCAAAACTAGGTCTCCAGCATTGCAGGCGGTTTTTCACGTATGCTGCTGCTGCTGCTTGTCACTTCAGTTGTGTCCAACTCTGTGTGACCTCACAAGACGGGAGCCCACCAGGCTAATGCATCCCTGGGATTCTCCAAGCAAGAACACTAGAGTGGGTTGCCATTTCTTTCTCCAATGCATGAAAGTAAAAAGTGAAAAGGAATTCACTAAGTCCTGTCCGACTCTGCACCCCCATGGACAGCAGCCTACAAGGTTCCTCTGTCCGTGGGATTTTCCAGGCAAGAGTATCAGCCATTATAGGATGTTGTTAATCTTCCTGCAGTACATGGTTGACTTACATGGTTTTTTTTTTCCAAAAATATTTTTGTTGTTCTTCTTTTTTTAATATATATTCTTAGGAGTGGAGCTGCCAGGTCATATGGTCAGTCTCTTGTATTCTTTAAAAGGCACTTTGTAGTGACATTTATAATGGCTCCTACCAAATATATCTCACTAGTACCATAAAGATTCCCCTTTAAAAATGTTTCTCTACCATGTCTTCTCTGTATAATATTTGATACTTTTTCACTACTCAGAGGTGATACCTCATTAATATAGTGTGTGTATCTATAATAATACACTGGGTTTCTCAGGTGGCACTGTCGTTAAGAATCTGCCTGCAAAGACAGGAGTCAAAGGAGATGTGATTTGGGAAGATCCCCTGGAGGAGGAAATGGCAAGTCACTCCAGACTTCTTGCCTGGAAAATTCCATGGACAGAGGAACGTGGTGGGCTATGGTTCTTGGGATCACAAAGAGGTGAACCCAAAAGAATTCTCAGTAATTCAGTATAATGAGTGTATTTCATGTGCTTTTAAAGAAATACTGAGAACTGTATTTACCTGTTGGTATTTTCTTCCAGATATGGTGCGCTATTTGACATATTTCATTCACACAAGACAGTTAGCAATTTTTGAAAGACAGATATCATTGAAAGCCCCGCAGCCTTGGGAATATTAAGTGATTCTGTTTTTGTTTTTGTTTTTAAGCTGTATTTAACTGTTGATGTTTTCTTCCTGAGAGTGTCCGGGATTTCTTTTTCACTTTTTGTTTGTTTGTTTGTTTGTTTTGGATGAGTGACTCCTGTCATGTTCAAGGGTAGGTGTCATGTCAAGTCCACCAATAAGACCCTGTGTATATCAGATGTGCATCAGTGATAGTTTTAAGGCTGCTGTTACAGAGAAAACCCTCCATGCTGCAAGACTTTATTATTTGCTCCTCTTTTAGGATGGTCTGTGATGTCTGAGAGTTTTTGTCAGGCCTGGAAGTGCATTAGAGTAGAATGAGCCAGAGGATGCCACCAAACCTGATGTCTCCTCACTCTTGGATCTTGGAAGCAAGTGTTCCTATTCTCTTTAAGTTGAAGACAATGATGAGTTGGTTTTATGTGCACAGATTCTTGTTCTGAGACACTGAGACTATGTATTTAGCTGTGGTTGCTTTTCCCTACATATAATTAGAAATTGTTTTGTCTACCACTCTTGCTGCAATAGGTTTATATAGATTTTGTATTTAGTATGGATCTGTGGGAAGAAATTAATACCAAGTTCCAGATGTATCCCTTCCATCCACCAAGGTCCTCGGCTACCCTTAAGTTTCTTGCCAGTTGGATGTCCATGTCACATTTGTGTCAGAGCTCACTGCAGTGGATTTCTGTATCCCACCACTCCACTGTATCCTATGATGTTTCTTGAAATGTTCCTTCATTCATTGTGATGATCTCTGGATTTATCTCTATTGGTGAAGAGGGCCTACTTTCAAATTTCAATCCTTGATTCAAACTTCATTCCAGACCTATATCACACTTCTTTATCCATTCCTCTATCCAAGTACACTATCTTAACTTTCATTTCTTTGATGTTCTGAAAGATGCAGCAGGACTTAGTTTGCAGTGAGTCGTGTTGGAACTCTGTTCATGTCTGAAATACTCCCAGGGAGGATTGGATTTATCATACTGTCTCTACCTCTTTACTTATTTATTTTTCTCTCATGGGAGTGCACTTTTCTTTTTTTTTTTTTTTTCCTCTAATTTTATTTTATTTTTAAACTTTACATAATTGTATTAGTTTTGCCAAATATCAAAATGAATCCGCCACAGGTATACATGTGCTCCCCATCCCGAACCCTCCTCCCTCCTCCCTCCCCATACCATCCCTCTGGGCCGTCCCAGTGCACCAGCCCCCACTTTTCTAGTCACGCTCATAGTGGCTCTTACCAGGTCCATTCCACCAGTACCTTAAAGCATCCACTGTACTAATCCTACTCTGCCATTAATGCCATGTCCAGGATCTGACAGTGGCCCTTTGCCATGCTCAGGTGGAGGTGATAATGTCCGCGGAGCTTAGATGTCTGTATCTCTTAGAATTCACCCTATGTGCCGTGTGCTTTTTTTTAAAGAAACACGGAATTGCGTTTACCTGTTCATATCCTCTTCCTGTTAGCTTCTCCCAAGTTCACTTTACTTGTTTTCCCCATCTGCAAGCCCTGAACATTTTTTCATCATGGGTATCAGTTGGAGCTCAACCCTTTTGTGAATAGTGTGGCCATCAGCAAACATTTTAAGGTTGCTGTTAGAGAAAATGTCCAGAAGGCCACAGCATTTCTTCATTCCTTCCTCTTATTTCCATGGTAACATCAGCCTCTGTGTTATTCCCAAGTCTGGTTGTAAATGAGAGTAAAGTGAGACACAGGTAGTCACCAAAAGTATTGGTTGTTTACTCTTTGATCTTTTTTTCAGGTGAAACTTTATTTTTTAAGACTATCAACACCGTTGTAGTTGTTTCATGGCAACAGTTCCACCTTCCTTTCCACAGATACTTGGAGGAATTCAGCTGTGGTTATTGTCAGAGGTGTCTTTTGGAATCTGCTGAGTATGTGCCTCTTGATACAGGAGGTCCATGTGGATTATGAATTGCGTAGGTATTTGTGGTTATAACTTTATTCCAGCCTTCACCTTTTGGCCTCTCACCCACCAATACCCTTTGCTAACTGTAATATTCTTACCAGGAGTGTAAATCCATTTCACTTTTCTTTGGGTGCTCGTTCCATCAATATGTTTTTTAATCCCCTCTGGAAGGCCTTTGTTGTAATATCTCTTTAATCTGCCCTTCTTTACTTACTGTGATTCACTCTTGATTTCTGCATATCCCCATAAATGGCTTGTGTGTGTGTGTGTGTGTGTGTGTGTGTGTGTGTGTGTGGCATTTTCATAATGTCAGAGTCATAGTTTTTGTGTCTCTATGTCCCATATGTTTCTCTTTTCATTTGCAGCCAGCGATTCTTTCCTTTCATCACTTGGGCATTGTGAATCCTGCTGCCGGGCATGTTTGTGGAGTTGGGGGTGTTGTCGTGTGTTTTCCATGATCTGTTGATTGCTCAAATACTCTGGAGTCTGCCATATGACATCATCTGTGTCATTTTGTGATTCCAAGGCACTTTGACAGTTATGCTTATAAGTCCCTGACCACTTACCTCCCACCAGTGGCATACAGGGGTCCTCTATACTAACATTGCTCTACTCTTTCTTGTCTGTAGAGTATTGGATAATGGCGTTTTTGCTTTCTCATTAGAGATATTGCCTTGCACTTTAACTTTTCGATTCACTGATAATAGAGCAAATGAGGCACATTTCCAGAGGCTTCTTTCTAAGCATTGACCAAGTATTTACTTGTTGATGTTTCCATCCTGATCATGTGATTTACGCCCGTTTTTTTTTTTTTTTTTTGGTCTGCCACCGCTGGCCATTTTCTAAGGGTAGTCGTCATTAAAGCTCAGACGCCTCGTTTATAGTCAGTGTCCATCAACCCAGGGTTTAAGGTTGCTGTTCCTGAGCGTGGCGACAAGGCATCAGCATTTCTTCGGGTTCTCCTCTTGCTACCATGGTAACTGCATCTTTAGAAGTATGTGGCACTTCCACTGGTAAATGACAGTAGTATGAGATAGAGGAAGCCCCTGAATGCTTGTGTCTCCTTCCTACTCGGTTTTATTGTAGTTCATATTTCTTTTTTGAGGAAGGTGATGAACATTGTTTCCTTTGTTGTGGCTGTACAGATTATTCAGATTCCTGCTCCCTTACACCAATACACAGACATTCAACAATGGTTATTTCCTCCGACCTGCTCTCAGAAAGTGTGTAGTATATCACTCTTGCTAAATGAGTCCTTGTGGGTTATATAGTTGACAAGTATTCGTGGGAATCCGTGAACTTCAGCCTACCAATGTAAGACTTCCTCTCACCTATCCCCTTTGCTAAGCATCAGGAAGTTCCCATCACTGGGTGTCCATTTTATTTTGGTCGGAGTACTCACTGCCAGCAATCTTGTCTGCCCCATTTGAAAGGTAAATCCATTGAAACATGTAGAATATCATGTAAGAAACGAGTTGCCAGTCCAGGTTCGATGCACAATACTGGATGCTTGGGGCTGGTGCACTGGGATGACCCAGAGGGATGGTGTGGGGAGGGAGGAGGGAGGAGGGTTCAGGATGGGGAACACATGTATGCCTGTGGCGGATTCATTTTGATATTTGGCAAAACTAAAACAATTATGTAAAGTTTAAAAATAAAATAAATTTAAAAAAAAAAAAAAAAGGTAAATCCTATAACATAGCTCTCATCTTCGCTTCTTCACTCATTCTGGTTATCACTTATCTGTACCTCTGACCACGTTATTTCCTTGTTTCAAAGTGTGTGTCATAGTCCTTCATGAACCCGAATCCCATTCCTTGAACCATTCATCTCTTCCTCACTGTGTACTTTGTTTACTTTCATCTCTGGACATTGGGAATGCTGCTGCAGTGCATGCTCTCTTGCGTGTGGTTTTCAAAACCTGTGTCTTTTGAAGTATCCTAGGAGTGGAATACCAGACCACCTGACCTGCCTCTTGAGAAATCTGTATACAGGTCAGGAAGCAACAGTTAGAACTGGACATGAAACAACAAACTGGTTCTAAATAGGAAAAGGAGTACATCAAGGCTGTATATTGTCACCCTGCTTACTTAACTTATATGCAAAGTACATCATGAGAAATGCTGGGCTGGAGGAAGCACAAGCTGGAATCAAGACTGCTGGGAGAAATATCAATAACTTCAGATATGCAGATGACATCACCCTTATGGAAGAAAATGAAGCGGAATTAAAAAGCCTCTTGATGAAAATGAAAGAAGAGAGTGAAAACAGTTGGCTTAAAGCTCAACACTCAGAAAACTAAGATCATGGCATCTGGTCCCATCACATCATGCAAATAGATGGGGAAACAGTGGAAACAGTACCTGAGTATTTTTCTGGGCTCCAAAATCACTGCAGTTGGTGATTGCAGCCATGAAATTAAAAGATGCTTGCTCCTTGGAAGGAAAGTTATGACCAACCCAGACAGCATATTATAAAGCAGAGGCATTACTTTGCCAACAAAGGTCCATCTAGTCAAGGCTATAGTTTTTCCAGTAGTCATGTATGGATGTGAGAGTTGGACTATAAAGACAGCTGAGTGCAGAAGAACTGATGTCTTTGAACTGTGGTGTTGGAGAAGACTCTTTAGAGTCCCTTTGACTGCAAAGAGATCGAACCAGTCCATCCTAAAGGAGACTAGTCCCAGGTGTTCACTGGAGGGACTCACGTTGAAGCTGAAACTCCAATACTTTGGCCACCTGATGCAAAGAGCTGACTCACTTGAAAAGACCCTAATGCTGGGAAAGAGTGAGGGCAGGAGGAGAAGGGGATGATAGAGGACGAGATGGTTGGATGGCATCACTGATTCGACGGACATGGGTTTGAGTGGACTCTGGGAGATTGTGATGGACAGGGAGGCCTGACGTGCTGTGGTTCATGGGGACATAAAGAGCTGGACACGACTGAGTGACTGAACTTAACTGAATTAGGAGTGGAGAGGCTGTGGTATACTATGGAGTACTGTTCATGGGCTTTTTGCTATTTGAAAGCACTTGAGTTGTGTTTACCTCTTTATGTTTTCTTCCTGAAAGTGTCTCATTTGTGTGTGTGTGTGTGTGTGTGTGTGTGTGTGTGTGTGTGTGTGTATTTATTTATTTAATTTCGGGTGTGTGACTCCTGATGTGTTCAAGGGTAGGTATCATGTTGGGTCCAGCGGCCTTGTGAATATCAGATGTCCATCAGTGATAATTTTCAGGCTGTGGTTACAGAGAGCAGCCTCCATGCTGCAAAGCTTCTTTATCCTGTCCTCTATAAGGATGGCCTCTGCTGCCTGAGAGTTTTAGTCAGGCCTGACTATACATTCGAGTAGCATGAGCCAGAGGATGCCACCAAATCTGATGTCTCCTCACTCTTGGATTTTAAGTAAAATTCCTATTCTATTTAAGTTGATTGACAAGGACGCATTTGTTTTACATGAACAGATCACTGTTCCACGACACGGAGAATACTAGATGTTCAGCTGTGCTTGTTTTCACCTACATGTTATTAGAATGGGTTTTGTCTTGCTGACAAACTTGCTGAAGTAGACTTATGTGGATTCTGTATTTTATATGTATCTGTGCAAGAAATTAATACCAAGTGCCAGATGTATCCCTTCCATCAAGCAGGGTTCTCCACTAACCCTAAGCTTCTTTCCAGGTTGGATGTCCATGTCACCTTTGTGTGGGGTCTCACTGTTCTGAATTTTTGTATCACACCTCTCCGCTTAATCCCATGATGATTCTTGCATCAACCTTCCTTCACTCAGTGTGATGATCTCTGGATTTATCTCTATCTGTTAAGATGGCCAATGTTCATATTTCAACCCTTGATTCAAAATTAATTCTATACCTATATCACGTTTCTTTATCCATTGCTCCTTCCAGGTATGCTATCTTTACTTTCATCTCTTCAAGGACCCTGTTTGGTGTGTGTGATGTCTGAAACCTATTCATTTCTGAAGTAGTGCAGGAGAGGATCTAATTAATCATACCGTCTCTACCTCTTTATTTATTTTTCTCTCATGGGAGTGGACTCTTCTAGTCATGCTCACAGTGGCTCTTACCAGATCCATTCCACCAGTACCCTAAAGCACCCACTGTACTAATGTTACTCTACCATTGATGCCATATTCAGCATTTGACAGTTGCCTTTTTCCATGGTCAGGCAGAGGTGATAATGTCCTCACATCGTAGCTGTCTGTATCTCTTAGAATTCACCCTATGTGCAAATTGTCCTGAGCTTTTTTAAAGAAACATGGAACTGTGTTTACCTGTTCATATCCTCTTCCTGTTAACTTCTCCTGTGTTTACTTTATTAATTTTCCCCTCTGGGACCCCTGGAAATTTGTTAAGGGTGGGTATCTTTCGGAGCTCAGCACTCTTGTGAATAGTGCAATCATGATGGCACCCCACTCCAGTACTCTTGCCTGGAAAATCCCGTGGACGGAGGAGCCCGGTAGGCTGCAGTCCATGGGGTCGCTCAGAGTCGTACAGGACTGAGCGACTTCACCTTCACTTTTCACCTTCATGCATTGGAGAAGGGAATGGCAACCCACTCCAGTACTCTTGCCTGGAGACTCCCAGGGACAGGGGAGCCTGGTGGGCTGCCGTCTCTGGGGTCGCAGAGTCGGACACGACTGAAGCGACTCAGCAGCAGCAGCTGCAGCAAGCGGTTTAAGGTTGCTGTTAGAGAAAATGTCCACAAGGCGGCAGCATTTTTTCATTCCCGCCTCTTGTTACTATGGTAACAGCAGCCTGGGAGGTTATCCCAGTTCAGTTCAGTTCAGTCAGTCGCTCAGTCGTGTCCGACTCTTTGCGCCCCCAAGAATCTCAGCATGTCATTTCCATCAGCAACTCCCCAGCCTGGTTGTAAATGAGAGTAGAATGAGGCACAGGATGACATCAAAAGTTTTTGTCTCTTTAGCCCTTCAGGTTTAAGTCTAACTTTATTTCTTTAAGACCGTTTACACCAGTGTAGTTGTTGCAGGGAAACCGTTTCTCCTTCCTTTCAACAGATAACTGGAGGTATTCACTGTCGTTATTGTCAGAGCTATCTTTTAGAATCTGCTGAGTACATGTCTCTTGATAGAGGAGGTCTATGTGGATTATGAATTACATAGGTAGTTGTGGGTACAACTTTATTCCAGGCTTCACCTTTTGGCCTCTCACCCTTTGCTAACTGTAATTTCCTTACCAGGAATGTAAGTCCATTTCACTTTTGTTTGAGTATTCATCGCTATCAGTATATTTTTTTAATACTCTCTGAAAGGCATATGTTGTGATTTGTCTTTAATCTCCCCTTCTTTACTTACTGTGATTCGCTCTAGATTTCTGCATATCCCTGAAAATGGCATTTTTTTTTTTGGCGTTTTCATAATGCCAGAGTCATATTTTGTTGTGTCTCTATGTGCAATGTCTTTCTCTTCTCGTTTGCAGCCAACGAATCTCTTTGCTTTCATCTCTTGGGCAATGTGAATACTGCTGCAGCGCATGTTTGTGGGGTGGGGGTGTGGGCATGTGTTTTCCATGGTCTGTTGGTTTCTCAAATTCTCTGGGATTGGAAGTGCCACATGACATCATCTGCCCCATTTTTTGAGTCCAAGGCACTTTGACAGTCTTGCCCATGAATGTTCTGATCGCTTATCTACCACCAGTGGCATATAAGGTACCCCTTTCTAATACTGCTCTACCCTTTCCTGTCTATAGAGTTTTGGATAATGGCCTGTTTCATTTCTCACTAGTGGTATTGCATTGCAGTTTAATTTTTCATATCACTGATAATAAAGCAAGTGAGGTGCATTTGCAGAGGCTTCTTTCTAAGCATTGACTGGTATTTAGCTGCTTAAGTTTCCTTTCTGATCGTATGGTTTGTTCTTGTTTTTATTTCAGCGTGCTACCCCTGGCCATTTTGTAAGGATAGGTGTCATCTAGAGCCTGGTCGCCTTGTGAATAACCAGCGTCTATCAGCTTAAGGTTTGTGGTTGCTGCTCCAGAAATGGGCCACCAGACGGCAGCATTTCTGGGGTCTCTCTTCTTGTTAGTATGATAACTGCATCTTTAGAGCTATGAGCAATTTCTGCTTGTAAATGAGAGTCGAATGAGCTAGAGGAAGCTTGGCCTCCCACCCCTAAAGCTTGTGTCTATTTCATTCTAGGTTTTATTGTCGTTCGTATTTCTTGTTTGAGTTTGTTGTTTCTTGAACAGCAAATTTGTTGTTCATATTTCTTGTTTGATTTGCTTTTGTTGTGGCTGTATCAAGTCTTGCTCCCTTACACCAGTACACAGAGGCACTCGCAGTGGTTATTTCCCCTGACCTGCTCTCAGAAATTGTATAGTACATCACTCTTGCTAAGTTGGTCCCTGAAGATTATGTATGTGACAGGTATTATTGGGAATCTGTGAATTTCAGCCTACCAATGTAAGCCTTCCTCTCACCCATCCCCTTTGCTAAGCATCAGGGTGTTCCCAGCACTGATGGGAACCCATTTTACCTCAGTCTGTGTACTCACTGGCAGCAATATTATCTGTCCCGTTTGAAAGGTAAATGCTGTGACACAGCTCTCATCTGCCCTTCTTCACTGAGTCTGATTATCACCACACTTTTCTGTACCTCTGACAATGACATTATTTCTTTGTTTCAATGCCGGAGTCATATTCCAACATGAACCCGAATTCCATTCCTTGATCCATTCATCTCTGCATCCTGTGTACTTTCTTTACGTTAATCTCTGGGCATTGTGAATGCTGCTGCAGTGCATGCTCTCTTGCCTGAGGTTTTCAAAATCTGTATTTCTGAAGTATCCTAGGAGTGGAGGGGCCTAGTCATACTGTCTCTTTTGTTTCTGTAAAGTCACATGGACAGTGATTTTTATACGGGCTCTTCCCATTGATATGCCCTCACTAGCATAAAAGGATCCCCCTCACTAATGTTAATCTACCATTTCTGGTCTGGACCATTTTCCATGGTGGCCTTTTCCCGGGCTCAGATTTGACGTCTTGTGTCAGTTTAGATTTTGTATCTCTGATAAGAATCCCTGTTGAGTACTATTTATGGGATTTTTACACAATTCATAGGGTTTTTGGTTTTTGAAAGCACTTGGAATTGTATTTACTTGGTGATGTTTACTTCCTGAGTGTGTCCCCATTTTGTTTTGTTTTTTGTTTGTTTTTAATAGTATTATTATTATTTTTGATGTGTGACTCCTGACATGTTGAAGGGTAAATATCATGTTGAGTCCAGCGGCCTTGTGAATATCAGATGAACATCTGCAATAGTTTGAAGGCTGTAGTTACAGAGAAAAGCCTCCATGCTGCAAGGTATATGCCCTCCTCTTTTAGGATGGCTACTGTTGTCTTAGTGTTTTTGTCATGCTTGGTTGTACATTAGAGTAGAATGAGCCAGAGAAGCTACCAAACCTGGTGTCTCCTCACTCTCCTTAGCTCAGCCTTCCTTAGCTTAACTCCCTTTAGCTTAGCTGTCCTTAGCTCAGCTGTCTGGAGTTCTGCTTAGCTTAGCTCTCCTTAGTTTAGCTCTCCTAAGCTCAGCCCTCCAAGCTGTCCTTAGCAGAGCCCTCCTTAGGATAGCTCTCATTAGCTCAGCTCTCCTTAGCTTCGATTTCCTTAACACAGGTCTCCTTTCATGAGCTTGGCTCTCCTTATCTTAGTTCTCCGTAGTTCAACTCTCCTCCTTAGGATAGCTATCCTTAGGATAGGATAGGATAGCTATCTCCTCCTTAGGATAGCTATCATTAGCTCAGCTCTCCTCAGTCAGTTATTTCAGTCATTCAGTCTTGTCCAGATCTTTGCGGCCCTTGGACTGCAGCGCACTTGGCCTTCCTGTCCATCGCCAACTTCCAGAGTCTACTCAAATTCCTGTTAATTGAGTTGGTAATGCCATCCAACCATCTCATCCTCTGTTGTCCCCTTCTCCTCCTGTTTTCAATCTTTCCCAGCATCAGGGTCTATTGAAAGGAGTCAGTTCTTCACATCAGGTGGCTAAAGTATTGGAGTTTCAGCTTCAGCATCAGTCCTTCCAAAGAATATTCAGAATTGATTTCCTTTAGGATGGAATGGTTGGATCTCCATGCAGTCCAAGGGACTCTCAAAAGTCTTCTCCAAACCACAGTTCAAAAGCATCAATTCTTCAGCACTCAGCTTTCTTTGTAGTCTAACTATCACATCCGTACATGACTACTGGAAAAACCATAGCTTTGACTACACGAATCTTTGTTGGCAAAGTAATATCTCTTCTTTTTAATGTGCTGTCTAGCATTTTAATGTATGTTGGTCATACCTCTTCTGCAAGCAGTAAGCATCTTTTCATTTCATGGCTTTGGTCACCATCTGCAGTGATTTTGGAGACCCCAAAATAAAATCTGTCACTGTTTCCACCGTTTCCCCATCTATTTGCCATGAAATAATGGCACCAGATGTCATGATCTTAGTTTTCTGAATGTAGAGCCTTTAGCCAACTGTTTCACTCTTCTCTTTCACTTTCATCAAGAGGCTCTCTTGTTCTTCATTGCCTTCTGCCATAAGGGTGGTGTCATCTGCATATCTGAGGTCATTGATATTTCTCCCGGCAATCGTGATTCCAGCTTGTGCTTCCTCCAGCCCTGCGTTTCTCATGACGTACTCTGCATATAAATTAAATAACAGGGTGACAATATACAGCCTTGATGTAGTCCTTTCCCTCTTTGGAATCAGTGTATTCCATGTCTAGTTCTACCTGTTGATTGCTGACCTGCATATAGATTTCTCAAGAGGCCGGTCAGTTGGTCTGGTATTCCCATCTTGAAGAATTTTCCACAGTTAGTTGTGATCCACACAAAGTCTTTGGCACAGTCAATAAAGCAGAATTAGATGTTTTTCTGGAATTCTCATGCTTTTTGATGGTCAAATGGATGTTGGTATTTTGATCTCTGGTTCCTCTGCCTTTTCTAAATCCAGCCTGAACATCTGGAAGTTCATGGTTTACGTATTCTTGAAGCCTGGCTTGGAAAATTTTGAGCACTATTTTACTTGCATGTGAGATAAGTGCAATATGTGTGTCTCTAAGTGTGTGTGTCTTTCTCACAGTGTGTGTTTGAATATATCACTGTGTGTGTGTCTCTCTCGGTGTGTGTTGTATCTTTCTCTGTATGTGTGTGTCTCTAGTGTGTTTGTGTGTCTCTCTCAGTGTTTGTGAATTTCTCTCATTGTGTGTGTCTCTCTCTCATTGTGTGTGCCTCTCTCTCAATGTATGCTTCTCTCTCTTTGTGTGTGGTTGTCTTTCTCTCAGTGTGTGTGTTTCTTTGTGCATCTGTCTATGTGTCTCTCACGTGGCTCTATGTGTCTCATTCTCAAGGTTTGTGTCTGCTTGTATCTCAGAGTGTGTGTCTGTATGTGTGTGTGACTTTCTGGATACGTCTTTCTCTGTGTGTCTCTGTGTGTTCATTGGCATCTCTCAGTCTGTGTGTGTCTCTCATTGTGTGTGTGTGTGTACCTCTCATTGTATAACAGTGTTGATAATACTAAGTAACAATAAAAACACATAAATAAAATATTTCATATTTTTATTATAGAAATAGAATAAAGGAGATAAGTATGCGAAAGTCCACACATTTATTTATACATAGAAGTTTTCACCTGAGACCAAAACCCAAACACACCCTCTTTCTACACCAAAAGAAAGTGGTTTAAGCTGATACTTGGTAAAGTGCTTTGGCCCAAGCAAACTCACTGGAAAGGCCTAGTAAAATATTCAGAGTGAAAATCAATCAATCAAGCATTGAGTAAATAAATACAATATAATTTACACTCAGGAAATTACCTAACATGCAGACAATAGACTCACTACAGCTTAGTCATCTGTAGTCCTCCCTATTTAAGTTTTGAGAGGGATGCTAACCTCTTGGTTAGAATGCTAAATCACATTGCAGGATTTTGTGAAAGCTTAGAGGATTTAAATAAATTGAGGAGGTGAGGAAGAGTGGGGAGAGATAAAGAGGAGGAGAAAGGAACAGGAAACAGAGAGATTTCTCCTGGCATAAATCTACATCCAGGTTCCCAGTTTCCTTGAGTGGTGCACAGAGATTGCTAGGTATCTGTGCCAGAAGTGGAAAAGGAATGGCATTAAAACATGCCTAAGGAGAACCAACTGTTTGAACCCACAGAGGCAGCCAAGTGTGCTGATGTTCAGGTATACTAAAAGGGTACCCTGTAGGTCTGTGAAAGAGCCCTTGGAGACCGAAAGAAAAAAGATTTCCACAAAAGATTAGATAGTTGGATAGATTAGAGGAAGGAGAATAACTCTTCAATTCAGTTCAGTTGCTCAATTGTGTCCGACTCCTTGCGGCACCATGAATCGCAGCATGCCAAGTCTCCCTGTCCATCACCAACCCCTGGAGTTCACTCAGACTCACGTCCATCACGTTAGTGATACCATCCAGCCATCTCATCCTCTGTAGTCCCCTTCTCCTCCTGCCCCCAAATCCCTCCCAGCATCAGAGTCTTTTCCAATGGGTCAACTCTTTGCATGAGATGGCCAAAGTACTGGAGTTTCAGCTTTAGCATCATTCTTTCCAAGGAAATCCCAGGGCTCATCTCCTTCAGAATGGACTGGTTGGATCTCCTTGCAGTCCAAGGGACTCTCAAGAGTCTTCTCCAAACCACAGCTCAAAAGCATCAATTCTTCAGTGCTCAGCTTTCCTCACAGTCCAACTATCACATCCATACATGACTACTGGAAAAACCATAGTCTTGACTAGATGGACCTTTGTTTGCAAAGTAATGTCTCCTCTTTTCAATATGCTATCTGGGTTGGTCATAACTTTCCTTCCAAGGAGCAAACATCTTTTAATTTCATAGCTGCAGTCACCATCTGCAGTGATTTTGGAGCCCCCAAAAATAAAGTCTGACACTGTTTCCACTGTTTCCCCATCTATTTCCCATGAAGTGATGGGACCGGATGCCTCTATTACCTGATAAATACTGAAATAAATGAAGCAATTCTTGCACATCGGATTGTGTCAAGTAAGACCTAAACTCAGTATTAGTTTGATAAAGTGGGAAATCACACACACAAAGAATTAACTGTTAACTGTAATACATTCGTATCCAAGGCAAGATAAGATGCAGAACTGAAATCTTCACATGTTCAACTAGGGTAAGACACATGTACCTGCAAAAGGTAAGGAAAAGTTCTATAAAGGGTTTAATCACCCTGGACCATATTTATCCACCACATTTACTATTCTTGGACACCTCCATTGTAGCTTAAGGGTAAGAGAACTAAATTTAGCCCAATTCATAAACCTAACAGATTCCCTGTGTTTGATCCTTTTCAGTTAAAACTATGGGTCAAGGACAAATCAAACTGGATGTCAAGGCTTTTTTCCTTGGGAATCTTAACTTGCTTTACTACTGTGACTGAGACAGATATGGCTCGTTCACTGTGACTAAAGGCCAGCCAAATGGGAAAGGGGATAGAATGAATCAAATTACCCTTTTGATCATTCAACAGGTGTTCCACGGAGGCCAGGGCTCATTTTATTAACTATCTCTGCTTCTGAAACTGCAGTCAATGATACACAGGGCCTGCTTGATGCTTACAGGTGTCTCTCGCCAAACACAGGCGTTTCAATGGTTGGCTTCCTTGAGATGTCCCTGGGGTAGGTAAAGACACTCTGAGACAGTGTTCCTTCTGCCGTGGCTCCATGCTTGGAGTGAAAGTGTGCCTCTTCCTCAACTTGGACAAGAAGTCAAAGCTCTCTCCTGACTAAATCCCATGTCTGCTTCAAACTCACATCACAGCTTCTCCATCAACTTCTCCACACAAGGCTTTCAGAGCCAGGTTATCTTAGATCAGCACAACAGAGGCACTTCAGAGAGTTCAGCAGCACATGTGACCATACCATAATAAAGCCATTCCAATCTGGCTGTATAGTTAATACTGAGATCTTCAAGGCATGAAAACAGTTGAAAATTATGTTGGCAAAACACCCTACAGATTATATGTATATAGAGCTTTCAAACTTACAAATAACATGAAATACCAAAATATGTTGTTACTTTTCCTCTCTCCCCCTCTCTCATTCTCTCTCTCTCTTTCACACAAACACACACTCACATACTTTTTACGTGTTAAGAAAGTTATATGAAAAACAGGTAATACATTTTTAAATAACATACCAACATTCAGATCAAACAAAACTGTACTTCATTAATTAAAAAAACAGACCACAAATAACTCATAGGTTTCACTATATTTGATACTATTGCATAATGCTATAATTTGGATTTTTTGTTTTTAATGTGGGTTTTAACTTTGACTGAAATACTTGCTTGAGACTTACTGAAAGTAGAATTAATGTGTGTGTGTGTGTGTGTGTGTGTGTGTGTGTGTGTGTGTGTGTGTGTGTTTTAACTCCTACTTTTAGATTTGGGGGTATTAGTTCAGAATCAGATGTGTTCACAGTTATGGATGTTACTTCTACCAATCCAGGCTGAAGATGTTCCAGTGATACCTGAATAACAACTTTTGTTTCAGGAGGTAATCTTTCTAGCTGCTTAGGCTTCTTAAACTTTTGATGCCACTGAGTCTTGTGCTCCATTTTCTCTTTGAAAGTTAAAAACTGTAGCCAACATTTGGAATACTGGTAAAAACTCTTTTCCCAGTGCCCTCTCTATAATGACACATGTATGGTGTTGCAGTTTTAAAAATATTGAGACAAAATGTGCCTTATGATCCAGCAATCCCACTGCTGGGCATACACACTGAGGAAACCAGAAGGGAAAGAGACACGTGTACCCCAATGTTCATCGCAGCACTGTTTATAATAGCCAGGACATGGAAGCAACCTAGATGTCCATCAGCAGATGAATGGATAAGAAAGCTGTGGTACATATACACAATGGAGTATTACTCAGCCATTAAAAAGAATACATTTGAATCAGTTCTAATGAGGTGGATGAAACTGGAGCCTATTATACAGAGTGAAGTAAGCCAGAAGGAAAAACACCAATACACTATACTAACGCATATGTATGGAATTTAGAAAGATGGTGACAATAACCCTGTGTACGAGACAGCAAAAGAGACACTGATGTATAGAACAGTCTTATGGACTCTGTGGGAGAGGGAGAGGGTGGGAAGATTTGGAGAATGGCATTGAAACATGTGAAACGTCATGTATGAAACGAGATGCCAGTCCAGGTTCAATGCACGATGCTGGATGCTTGGGGCTGGTGCACTGGGACGACCCAGAGGGACGGTATGGGGAGGGAGGTGGGAGGAGGGTTCAGGATGGGGAACACATGTATACTAATTAAATAATTTTCTATTAAAGAAAAAAAAAAAAGAAAAAGAAAAAAAAAGTGAAAAAAATAAAAATAAAAATATTGAGACAAAATGGACGAAACAAATACTTAGTGTTACCATGGTATGCTCTGAAATGTGACAGAGACATCACACACACACACATAATGGATATCCCTAATGAATACAGAGTCAAGAGTCCTCAACAAAATACTGGCAAACAAAATCTAAAAACATATAAAAAAGATTATATACCATGATCACGTGGGATTTATGGAGGTAAGCAAAGTTGGTTCATTATATGAAAGTCAATCAACATTATGCCATTTTAATAGAATAAAGGACAAAAAAACACATTGGCCTGTAGAAAAAGCATTTTCCTGAATCTAGCACATTTTCATAATAGGGGTTAAAAAAAAAAACAATAAGAACAGATAGAACTTTCTCAATCAAAGGTACCTGTAAAAGATGCACAGCTAACATCATACATAATAATGAAACCCTGAAAGCTTTCCAAGATTGGGAAGAACACAAGGATGTCTATTCTGCACTTTGGCTCAATATTATGCTGGCAGTTCTATAATCAGGGCAATCAGGTAAGAAAAATGAGTTGCTGCTATTGTTGTTTTTTAAACAAAAAAAAGCATTCATTATGGAAAGGAAAAAGTCAAAGTACGTTGGAGATAACATACTTTTGTATATAGAAAATCCTGAAGAAAAAGTATTACAAGTAATAAAAAGCTTGCAGAATACAAGATAAATATTTAAAAAATCAATCACATTTCTATACAGTGGCAACAAATGTTCTGAAAATGAAGTTAAATAAACAATTCAATCTACACTAGCATTAAAAAGAATACTTAGGAAGTCAGAAAGAGAAAGACAAATATCATATGGTATCACTTACTTGTGGAATCTAAAATATGACACAAATCAACTTATCTAGGAAACAGAAAGAGACTCAGAGACATAGAGAGCAGATTATGTGATTACCAAGAGGGGAAGGGTGGGGGAGTCATAGATTGGGAGCTGGTGATTAGCAGATGCAAACTATAATATTAATATATAGAATAGATAAACAAGATCCTACTGTATAGTACAAGAAACTATACTTATATATTGTGATAAACAATAATGGAAAAGGATATAAAATTGTGTGTGCATGTGTGTGTGTGTGTGTATACATATGAAGGAAAGGAAAGGTAAAGGGAAGGAAAGTAAAGGATGACTATTGGCAATCACATACAGAAACTGGATCCTTGTGCGTTATGGATAGCTTTTAAAATGGTACAACTGCTACAGAAAACAGTATAAAGGCTACTCAAAGAATTAAAAATAGAAATACAACATAATTCAGCAATTCCACTTCTGGATATAAATTCAAAAGAAGTTAACACGGGGTCTTGAGATATTTGCACAGCCATGCTCACAGCAGCACTAATCACAACAACTAAGAGGTGGAAGCATCTAAATGTCCATCAAATGTGGTATATACTTACCATGAAACATTATTTAGCCATATAAAGGAAATTCTGCCACATGTTACAAATGCATGATCCTTTAAGACATCAAGGTAAATGAAATAAGCCAGTCATAAAAAAAAGACAAATACTGTATGTTTCCACTTATATGAAATATCTAATATAGTCAAGCAATAGAAAGGAAACAAAGAACAACGATGGATTCCAGGGTCTAGGGAAACAGGGAAGAGAAGAGGAATTATTGTTTAATGGTACAGGTGAAGGGTATGGAGTTTCAATTTTGCAAGATGAAAAGGTGTAGAGATCTGTTTCATAACAATCTGATAAGGAATTTCCTGGTAGTTCAGAGGTTAGGACTCCACACTTTCCTGTCAGGGGCCTGGGTATGATCCTCAACCAGGGAACTATCATGCAGGCTGAATAGCCCAGCTAAAACAATGACAACAACAACACAACAACACTGTGACTATGTGTGTGTGTGTGTTTTAGTCGCTCAGTTGTGTCTGACTCTTTGAGTTCCCATTGACTATAGCCTATCAGGTTCCTTTGTCCATGGGATTCTCCAGGCAATAATACTGAAGTGGGTTGCCATTTCCTTCTCCAAAAAGGCTGATGAAAGTGTGTGAAATACTTAGCATGTAAAAATACTTAAAATGGTAAAATTTAAGTTACATTTTTTACAACAGTAAAAAAGGAAACAAAACATTTAGCAACCAGGAAAAAATTTTGAATAGACTTTCCACCAAAGATGATATACCAATGGCCAACAATCATAAAAAATACTGCTTAACATGATTAGGAAAATGTAAATTAGTCTCAGTGAGATACTACTTCACACCCATTAGCTTGGCTATAATCAAAAAGAGGAATAGTAACAAGTGCTGCAGAGGATGTGGAGAAAAGGAAGCTTCATATATTGTTGATGTAATTGCTATAAAATGGTACAACTTGTAAGGACCTCACAAATCAAATATAGACTAGATGCTGTACTGGAAGAAGCACAAGCTGGAATCAAGATTGCTGGGAAAATATCAATAACATCAGATATGCAGATGACACCATCCTTATGGCAGAAAGTGAAGAGGAACTAAAAAGCCTCTTCATGAGAGTGAAAAAGTTGGCTTAAAGCTCAACATTCAGAAAACTAAGATCATGGCATCTGGTCTGATCTTTTCATTGCAAATAGATAGGGAAACAGTGGGGAAAGTGGCTGATTTATTTTTCTGGGCTCCAAAATCACTGCAGATGGTGACTGCAGCCATGAAATTAAAAGACGCTTACTCCTTGGAAGAAAAGTTATGACCAACATAGATTGCACGTTCAAAAGCAGAGACATTACTTTGCCAACAAAGGTCTGTCTAGTCAAGGCTATGGTTTTTCCAGTGGTCATGTATGGATGTGAGAGTTGGACTGTGAAGAAAGCTGAGTGCCGAAGAATTGATGCTTTTGAACTGTGGTGTTGGAGAAGACTCTTGAGAGTCCCGTAGACTTCAAGGAGATCCAATCAGTCCATTCTAAAGGAGACCAGTCCTGGGTGTTCTTTGGAAGATATGATGCTAAAGCTGAAACTCCGGTACTTTGGCTACCTCATGCAAAGAGATGACTCATTGGAAAAGACTCTGATGCTGGGAGAGTTTGGGGGCAGGAAGAAAAGGGGATGACAGAGGATGAGATGGCTGGATGGCATCGCCGATTTGATGGATGTGGGTTTGAGTGAACTCTGGGAGATGGTAATGGACAGGGAGGCCTGGTGTTCTGCGGTTCATGGGGTCACAAAGAGTCGGACACGATTGAGCAACTGAATTGAACTGAGAAATATGATCCAGCAATTTCACTGTTTTGTATACATCCATAAAAACTGAAAATGTTAAGTCCATGCAAAAACAATGTTCACAGCAACATTACTTACAATAGCCATTGAGAGTACGCCATCCAAATATTATCCAGGAATTGTTGAATGTATTAATAAACTCTGGTATATGCTCACAATGGACTACATGTAAGACATATACCATATTCAGCCATTAAAAAAAAAAAAAACATGTACTGCTATACATGCATGAAATGGATTTTCTTGAAAACACACAAAATAGGGGACTTCCCTGGAGATCCAGTGTTTAAGACTCTGCACAGGTTCTATCCCTGGGCTGGGAACTAAGATCCCACATGCTACATAGCTAAATAAATAAATGTTTAAAAAGAAAACATTATATCCGAATAAAGCCAGGCACAAAGGTCATGCATTGTATGCAGGAAAACTGTAGGTAGAAGAGAAGCAGGAAAGAGAAGCATTCTGTAATCCAAATGAAACATTTTTGGGGGGCAGGAAGAATTGAACTACTCTGATAAAGGCTGCCAATAAATAAAATAAAAACTAAACATTGACCATTGAGTTTAACATTTGGAATTCACTGGTGATCTTGACAAGAGGGGATTACAAGGAAAATGAGGGAATTGAAGATAAATTCTACAAACAACTCTGTAGAAGTCTATAATAAGAAAATATGAAATAAAAGAAGCAGAAGCAGGATGTGTCACGAAAAGACAGATTTTTAATGAGAGGTGCCATTATAGTCAGTCTGTTTGCTGATGGGAACCGTTCAGAGAAACAGAAAACTTAATCCAGGACAAAGAAGAGACTTGCTAGAATATCACTGAATAAACAAGAATTGAGTAGATCCAGCAGAGCTGACTCATTGGAAAAGACTCTGATGCTGGGAGGGATTGGGGGCAGGAAGAGAAGGGGACGACAGAGGATGAGATGGCTGGATGGTATCACTGACTCGATGGACTTGAGTCTGAGTGACCTCCGGGAGTTTGTGATGGACAGGGAGGCCTGGTATGCTGCGATTCATGGGGTCACAAAGAATTGGACACGACTGAGTGACTGAACTGAACTGAACTGAACTGAGCACACAAGAAGTGTACACAAGCCAAATAATTCACTCACAGTAACAGAACTGAGATCATATGAAGAAAGGTTGGCATGGTGGATTAATGGGTATGGAAATCAGCCTTCAAGATGACCCCAAGAGAATCACATCTCTTGATATTCCCACCCCTGTGTACTTCTCGCTCAAACTATCACAGTGTTGAGGTGTGAGACTTAGCAAACACAGAAGTGAAGATGTGTAACTTCTGGAAAAAGACTCTGCACTTTATCTTGGGCGCAAGTTCTTTTCTGAATCACTCATTCTGAGAAAAGACAGCAGCCTCCGTACGAGCAGCCCCTTGGAGAGGCCCACAGAGGGAACTGAGGGCTCATTTGAGTACAGCCAAGTGAGAGAGCTTAGATTCAGCAAGCCAAGTCTTCAGAGGTTGCCAAACCAAATAAAAGCTGGACTACAACCTCAGGAGAGACACTGGGGCTAAACTACCCAACTGGATTCTAGACCAAGACAACAAATTTAAGTTCTTTCAAAGTATTCAATTTTGAGATAATATGTACAACACAAACATTTTGAATTTTAATATCATTCACATCATACTTTCACACAGAATAGTTCTCCTCTATATTTGGCAAAAGTTAAAACACACCAAAAAACCAAAACTTCTAAAAACAGGAGTTGCCTGGCAGTCCAGTGGTTAAGACTCAGCCCTCTCACTTCCAGGATCCTGTGTTCGATCCCTGGTTGGGGAACTAAGATCCTATGAAGTCACATGGTGTGACCAAAACAAAACATGGCAACACTGATATGCTGTGAAGTTCAAAACTGTACCAGCATTATATAACTATACAACAGAGCCGTAGGCACAAGATCTTGCTTACTGGCATGAAATGAACTCAGATGCTCCCCGGCCTCCATCCGGTGGAGTTCAACTACTTAATGAAATAAAGCCCTTAAGGGTACAGAAATGAGTAAGATATCCCATGTAAACATGTTAAACCACATGACATTTTCTCTGAACAAACCACTTTATTCTTTTATTTATTTGGCCATGCTGCTTGGCTTGTGGGATCCCATTTCCCTGACCAGAGATGGAACCCAGACCACTTCAGTGAAAGCCCAGAATCCTAACCACCAGGCCACCATGCAACACCCACACCTTCATTACTTTGATTTTATAGCTAAAACCTTAGGATATGTGCATTGCCCCATTTTGGCCTCACCAAGTTGTAGGAGTCATCTGTACACACCTTAAACCCATGGTGCTCTTACTTTTTTTCTTTCAAGAAGGCAGGGGAAAGCAAGCCACTAGCCCCATTGCCTGTTTCTAAGGTTGCAACTCGGAGAGCTTCAGAGTGACTTGAAACCATGACTTCCCTGAAGTTATCACCTGCATTCAGGGTCAGCTAATCCCCAATCAGGAGAAATCTCTCTCAACTACAACGTGTCAGCCCATGAATGAAAGGAGAAAAACAGAAGGCAAGAAAGACACAACTTTACTCCTTATTGTAAAGATGTCTGTCACCTTACCTCAGGAGCACACTGAAAACCTGAGCGCTTGACACTTCCCAGGCAGGAGAAGGTCACATCCTGGGGTCAAGGTGAGTCACGTGTTCCGGGAATATTCTATCCCCCAGGACCTACCCTACGGGCTGCTGACCAGGCGTCTCACACTCAGCCAGAGCCAAGCGATTGAATTCCTGTTGCCTTCTCTCAGTAACAAACAAACAAACAAATACCTCATTTGCCAACTATCTGAACCAAAGGCCTGAATCTTGGGGCCCCCAGGGACAGGGGCACCCTGGAGTCTGAGGACCACATAGGAAACAGGAAAATGATCAAGCCACTGCGGCAGTGAAGAGGCCACTAGATCGACGTTTTTATGCTGCGCACGCCTGACTATGCCTGGGTTCAGGACTGGGTCGGGCGGAGCCACAAACCCACGGTGAAGATTTGTGTGTGTGTGTGTGTGTGTGTTTAAACACGTTATGTTCCACAGAAGACCTTGGTGGGGGCCAGGGGCCTGACAGGCCCTTCCACTTAGCTGGCTCCTCCCACCACCGGGGGCGGAAGGCCGCCAGAGAGCAGCAACGTCAGCACAGACTAGACTGGAGATGGCGAAAGGGGACTCGGGGGCCTGTGGGCCCAGCCGCACGCTTTGTCCTGAGGGCCCACCGGCCCTCACAGGCCGCCCCGCCGAGCAAGGCTCCGCGTGCGTGGGGCACCGAGAAAACCTCCCCTAGGCCCTCAGGCACCCGTTTGGTGGCACCACGCCCCTGGCTTTGGCGGTCTCATTTGGCAACGGTGCCAGAACTGCCTGTGCTCACCTGCCACTAGGTAGTTCCGGGGTTATGCCTGAGGCAACGAGGCCTCCTCAGGCCTGGGGCACCACTGCAGCTGCCCCTACAGGCCCTCCCACTGCCACCGATGATTGGCTGCCTGGTATCCCCGCCTGCAATCTGATTGACCACGAGGCTGAGTTGGGCACATGCCCGCTCCCTGCACATGTGAAGGCAACTGCTGGGGGCGCAGTCAGGCTGAACCTGAATCTCAAGGATCTTGGGTCTATCAAGATTGCACAGCTCACTAAGGGGAAAACACAAACACAAACACAAAACAGTTGCACAGTCGCCAGGGCACAGGGCTGAGAACAGCGCACACACACACACACACACACACACACACACACACAAACTGGTTGCACAGTCGCCAGGGCACAGGGCTGAGAACAGCACACACACACACACACACACACACACACAATGGTTGCACAGTCGGCAGGCACAGGGCTGAGAAAGGCACACACACAAAATGAAAATGGAGAGATCACAACAGACAACACAGAAATGCAAAGGATTATAAGAGACTACTATCAACAATTATATGCCAATAAAATGGACAACGTGGAAGAAATGGACAAATTCTTAGAAAAGTACAACTTTCCAAAACTGGAACAGGAAGAATTAGAAAATCTTAACAGACCCATCACAAGCACACAAATTGAAACTGTAATCAAAAATCTTCCAGCAAACAAAAGCCCAGGTCCAGACAGCTTCACAGCTGAATTCTACCAAAAATTTAGAGAAGAGCTAACACCTATCCTGCTCGAACTCTTCCAGAAAATTGCAGAGGAAGGTAAACATCCAAACTCATTCTATGAGGCCACCATCACCCTAATACCAAAACCTGACAAAGATCCCACAAAAAAAGAAAACTACAGGCCAATATCACTGATGAACATAGATGCAAAAATCCTTAACAAAATTCTAGCAATCAGAATCCAACAACACATTAAAAAGACCATACACCAGGACCAAGTGGGCTTTATCCCAGGGGTGCAAGGATTCTTCAATATCTGCAAATCAATCAAGGTTATACACCACATTAACAAATTGAAAAACAAAAACCATATGATTATCTCAATAGATGCTGAGAAAGCCTTTGACAAAATTCAACATCCATTTATGATAAAAACTCTCCAGAAAGCAGGAATAGAAGGAACATACCTCAACATAATAAAAGCTATATATGACAAACCCACAGCAAACATTATCCTCAATGGTGAAAAATTGAAAGCATTTCCTCTAAAGTCAGGAACAAGACAAGAGTGCCCACTTTCACCATTACTATTCAACATAGTTTTGGAAGTTTTGGCCACAGCAATCAGAGCAGAAAAAGAAATAAAAGGAATCCAAATTGGAAAAGAAGAAGTAAAACTCTCACTGTTTGCAGATGACATGATCCTTTACATAGAAAACCCTAAAGACTCCACCAGAAAATTACTAGAACTAATCAATGATTATAGTAAAGTTGCAGGATATAAAATCAACACACAGAAATCCCTTGCATTCCTATACACTAATACTGAGAAAACTGAAAGAGAAATTAAGGAAACAATTCCAGTCACCATTGCAACGGAAAGAATGAAATACTTAGGAATTTATCTACCTAAAGAAACTAAAGACCTATATATAGAACACTATAAAACACTGGTGAAAGAAAGCAAAGGGGACACTAATAGATGGGGAAATATACCATGTTCATGGATTGGAAGAATCAATATAGTGAAAATAAGTATACTACCCAAAGCAATTCATAGATTCAATGCAATCCCTAAGAAGCTACCAATGGTATTCTTCACAGAGCTAGAACAAATAATTTCACAATTTGTATGGAAATACAAAAAACCTCGAATAGCCCAAGCTATCTTGAGAAAGAAGAATGCAACTGGAGGAATCAACCTACCTGACTTCAGACTCTATTACAAAGCCACAGTTATCAAGACAGTATGGTACTGGCACAAATACAGAAATATTGATCAATGGAACAAAATAGAAAGCCCAGAGATAAATCCACGCACATATGGACACCTCATCTTTGACAAAGGTGGCAAGAATATACAATGGATTAAAGACAATTTCTTTAACAAGTGGTGCTGGGAAAACTGGTCAACCACTTGTAAAAGAATGAAACTAGAACACTGTCTAACACCATACAGAAAAATAAACTCAAAATGGATTAAAGATCTCAACGTAAGACCAGAAACTATAAAACTCCTAGAGGAGAACATAGGCAAAACCCTCTCCGACATACATCACAGCAGGATCCTCTATGACCCACCTCCCAGAATATTGGAAATAAAAGCAAAAATAAACAAATGGGACCTAATTAAACTTAAAAGCTTCTGCACAACAAAGGAAACTATTAGCAAGGTGAAAAGGCAGCCTTCAGAATGGGAGAAAATAATAGCAAATGAAGCAACGGACAAACAACTGATCTCAAAAATATACAAGCAACTCCTACAGCTCAATTCCAGAAAAATAAATGACCCAATCAAAAAATGGGCCAAAGAACTAAATAGACATTTCTCCAAAGAAGACATACAGATGGCTAACAAACACATGAAAAAATGCTCAACATCACTCATTATCAGATAAATGCAAATCCAAACCACTATGAGGTACCATTTCACGCCAGTCAGAATGGCTGCGATCCAAAAGTCTACAAGCAATAAATGCTGGAGAGGGTGTGGAGAAAAGGGAACTCTCTTACACTGTTGGTGGGAATGCAAACTAGTACAGCCACTATGGAGAACAGTGTGGAGATTCCTTAAACAACTGGAAATAGAACTGCCTTATGATCCAGCAATCCCACTGCTGGGCATACACACTGAGGAAACCAGAATGGAAAGAGACACGTGTACCCCAATGTTCATCGCACCACTGTTTATAATAGCCAGGACATGGAAGCAACCTAGATGCCCATCAGCAGATGAATGGATAAGAAAGCTGTGGTACATATACACAATGGAGTATTACTCAGCCATTAAAAAGAATACATTTGAATCAGTTCCAATGAGATGGATAAAACTGGAATCTATTATACAGAGTGAAGTAAGCCAGAAAGAAAAACACCAATACCGTATACTAACGCATATATATGGAATTTAGAAAGATGGTGACAATAACCCTGTGTACGAGACAACAAAAGAGACACCAATGTATAGATCAGTCTTATGGACTCTGTGGGAGAGGGAGAGGGTGGGGAGATTTGGGAGAATAGCATTGAAACATGTGTAATATCACGTATGAAACGAGTCGCCAGTCCAGGTTCGATGCACGGTACTGGATGCTTGGGGCTGGTGCACTGGGACGACCCAGAGGGAGGGTAGGGGGGGGAGGAGGGAGGTGGGTTCAGGATGGGGAACGCGGGTATACCTGTGGCGGATTCATTTCGATATTTGGCAAAACTAATACAATATTGTAAAGTTTAAAAATAAAATAAAATTTAAAAAAATAATAAAATAAAAAATACGGAATGGCTGTGGGAAAATATAATAATTGTGCCTTACATTATTAAGTTGGCTTTGCACTCTCAACATGAGTTGTCACCCTGGTGGCCCTGCTCCACCGAACAGATCAGGTTTGCCTGTCATTATATTTGAGGCTTGCTTGCTTTTCGTTTATTCAGACAACCTGAGTGGAATATCATGGCTTTTTAATTTTTCTTTCCAGTCTTACTGAGACATTAATAGAATTGACATATAGCCCTGTGTAAGTTTAAGGTGTTCAGCATCATGAATCCACTTACATCCATCCTGCAATGATAAGCACAGTAAGTCTAGTGAACATTTATCAATGGATAAATTGAATACAATTTTAAATAGAAAAAAGTATTTTCATTTTGATGAGAACTCTTAGGGTTTACTCTATTAACCTTTGAGGGGAGGGAGGGAAGTTTTTCAGTCGTGTTCGACTCTGTGCGACTCTGTGCGGAAGCCCACCAGGCTCGCCCTTCCCTGGGATTCTCCAGGCAAGAACACTGGAGTGGGTTGCCATTTCCTCATCCAATGCATGAAAGTGAAAAGTGAAAGTGAAGTCGGTCAGTCGTGTTCGACTCTGTGCGACTCTGAGCGGAAGCCCACCAGGCTCGCCCTTCCCTGGGATTCTCCAGGCAAGAACTTTGGAGTGGGTTGCCACTTCCTCCTCCAATGCATGAAAGTGAAAAGTGAAAGTGAAGTCGGTCAGTCGTGTCCGACTCTGGGCAACCTCATGGACTGCAGCCTACCAGGCTTCTCCGTCCATGGGATTTTTCAGGCAAGAGTACTGGAGTGGGGTGCCATCACCTTCTCCAGTATTAACCTTTATATCCAATATAAAACATTAGTTATACTTGTGTTGTATGTCACCTAACAAAACAGTGTTAGTTATGCCTGTGTTGTATGTCACCTGCCTCATACATACTGCTTACTAGAAGATGAACATGATTGTCTCACAAGGTGTCCCTTCCAGTCACCGAGAAGGATGCCAGCTAGCCACTTTGTAAATATTAGAAATATTCCCTCCCAAGCTGCCCGCACCCACTTCCTCTGAGCCTCTCTCATCTGTGTGTCCAGTCTCAGTGCTCCCTTCATGTGCCCTTGGAAATAGGAAGGAGGGACAGACACTGGCATCTTCCTTAAGCAAAAAGAAACAGTCAGACCCTGTGAAACTATTAGGTATTGTTTCCAGGGCTCCCAAGAGCTCTGGCACCACAGTCCTTTCTGTGTCATGATAGAACAAATAGCCCCAGGTCATTCACCTTAAAACCTACATAAATAAGCAATCGGCCAAGCAGAGGTATAGAACTGATATAGAATTTAAAGACTTAAGAGGCAATTTTCTGTAACAGGTTAACTGGGGGTATCCTCTACTGCACGTTAATGAAGTCTCCTTTATGTACAGTTGGGAAGGTCCACTGGAGTTGGAAATAGCAACCCACTCCAGTATTTTTGCCTAGAGAATCCCAAGGACAGAGGAGCCTGATGGGCTACAGTCTATGGGGTCACAAAAAGTCAGACATGTCTGAGCGACTAATACTTAATACTAGAAAGAAATTATATGAAAAGTGAAGTGCTAGAAAAGAAGTCATTTATTACAGGAGGACACTTGGAAGGTTCACAAGCCTTGTGTTGCCCTAAGTACTCAGTTACACTTTCACAATCAGAGGAAGAGGGGAGGGGGGAAAATATCTTCTTTTTCTTGAGTAGACAGCATGTTTCCATTACCAGTGCCTCCCCCAGGTAGGGCAGGGAAGTTTATTTGTCCATTCTATATGGTCAGGCTAGGATATCGTAGTTCAGTTCAGTTCATTTCAGTTGCTCAGTAGTATCCAACTCTTTGCCATCCCATGGACTGCAGCACACTAGACTTCCCTGTAGTATTACTTGGGAAAAATATTTTCAGGTCTCAATTCAATGCAGGTCTTTCATTTTGAAAAGTCATCTTTCCAAAAGTGATAGTGTTTTGTATGCACAGAGCCTGTTTTGGGGAGGCATTAAGTTGTTGATTTGGAGAAGGCAATGACACCCCATTCCAGCACTCTTGCCTGGAAAATCCCATGGATGGAGGAGCCTGGTGGGCTGCAGTCCATGGGGTCGTGAAGAGTCGGATATGACTGAGCGACTTCCCTTTCACTTTCCCGCATTGGAGAAGGAAATGGCAACCCCCTCCAATGTTCTTGCCTGGAGAATCCCAGGGACGTTGGAGCCTGGTGGGCTGCCGTCTATGGGGTCGCACAGAGCCGGACACGACTGAGCGACTTACCAGCAGCAGCAGTAAGTTGTTGATCACTGGGCAGGTTGTAGGTCCTGTTTTCTGCTATTGTTTTATTGTTTGGGGGCACATTCTGGAAAGAAGTTGTCTTAGTGGCCAAAGACCATGTTTCTGGGGTTATTAACTCATGGAGCTCACTAGCCAGGATGTAAGTCTCTTGCCACCACAGTTTGATTATTTTGGGCCATGTCTCATGCTTCTGCTGCATGGTTTTGTTGCTAAGCAAGTTAGCTTGGTGAAACGAGATGCCAGTCCAGGTTCAATGCACGATATTGGACGCTTGGGGCTAATGCACTGGGACGACCCAGAGGGATGGTATGGGGAGGGAGGAGGGAGGAGGGTTCAGGATGGGGCACACATGTATACCTGTGGTGGATTCATTTTGATATTTGGCAAAACTGATACAATTATGTAAAGTTTAAAAATTAAATAAAATTAAAAAAAAAAAAAAGAAATCCAAGCTGGCTTTGATGCTAAGCATTTGTTTTGCTTTATGTGTCAAGCAAGCCTGCATGTTTCAGAATTTTCCCATTATTTTCTTGAGTGTCATTAGTCTTATTGTGGTCTCCCAAAACCCCATAAAGTTTCTTCTCTATCTACAGTTCCCTAATGAAGTTTCAAGCTAACTGTTTGAACATTCTGTTCTCTTATTCTGTCCCTACCACCTCGGGGCACTCCTAGGCCCCAAGTGCAGGCTGCAGTGCCCTCAGCGATCCTGACACCCCTCCAGAAAATGAGATGCAGCTCTGAGAGCCAGGAGTCTAGGCCCCTAGTTCTGCTGTCATTTTCTGCCTCCCCCTTGTTCTGGGCTATCCCCTGCCAAGTGCTGCAGTCCTACCTGCCTGGATAGGGCCCTCAACCTCCCTTCCCCCACCGACTCCATCCTACTGTTGCTTTGCCTCTAGAATCACCACCCTAGGGAGTAACTGGTTAGAGTTAGGGTGACCTAGACATCTGGCAAGTCTTCAATCAGGAGGAAGAAGGAGGGGGCCTCTTTTGTTTAGGTCTAGATGTCATTGAATCTGTCTAGCCAAGCACAGAAAGAGACAAAGAGGTCTCATAGAGAGGGTAGACTATTCCAGTGTAAGCAGGGGTCTGACTCCAGAGTGGAGGGAGGACAGACATACTGGAACTCCAGGTGGGATCTCGGCTGCTGGAGGCTGGGTCCCCAAGGCTTCTCGTCAGTCTGGGGCCTCTGAGGATCATCCAGGCTGTGGTCTTCCTCCAGAAGCCAGGGAGGGTCATTTTCCAACATTTCTAGTGACTCTTTGGGTGCAGATTCATTCCAAAGGGCCCCAGGAAAGCCCTGGGGAGCAGATGCTTTGCAGTCACAGAAGGAATTCTGCCACTAGAGAGGGAATGAGCTCTTCCCATGACGAAATGAGCTCAGTGGCTGCACCAGCCTGTGCAACACAAAAACAGGTAGATATGTCCCCCAGGTTGACTACGCCTGGGTCCTGGGAGTTGTCCTGGCCAAACCTGACACTGGGCAAGAAGAACACGTCTTCATGCAGATGAGCCCCTAGTGCTTCGGTGTTCAGTGAGTCCCCTGCACAAACAGACTCTGTGGAGCTGGGGGTGGATAGAGGCCTGTCCCCTGCCTCACTAGAAAAAACTTTTTACTGATACTCCTTGATTTTAGATCATTTGAAGACAGTGGTCCCTCCTGCATCCTTAGATCTCCTGGATGCTGAGTTCCCATGGAAACATCCCAAGCTTAGACTTCTGCTTTTTCCTGTTTCCCTGAGTCCCTATGAAGTCAGCTAGCTCTTCCTAATGTTCACTGGGGCACATTCGTCCATCTTCCCCCAAGTAGGCCTTCCAGTTCCTCCTTCGTGGAGCATGGCAGAGCCCTGCCTTGGCTTTCTCACACTCACCAGGCTGGAAAGGAAACCAGGGGTGAATTTCGACTTCTCTCTGAAAGTTATTTGAAGTACTGGTGGAAAGTGCCAGCATCCTCATGGTTGTTACTTAATCAGGGACTGGATGATTCTCTTCGTTGCTAATCTTGAGCTTCTGCAGCTGTTTGGCCAAGGTGATTGCCGGAAGTCAAAGTGCCCTTAAGGCACATTCCAGCTTAACCCTATTTTAGGGGTTTTAACTCTATTTAAGGGACACCCACATCTCTGGCTGCTGATGGGGATGGTGGGAATTTGGTGAATGCCATATCCAGGAAGTTAACAAACTGTAGAGTAGCTTTCAGGGAAGGCCTCCTTCTTGCCTTCCATATAGAATTGTTGGGGCATCACAATGCCAGGCGTGGAGAGGTTCCATTTGTCTGTGTTCTGAGACCTCAACAGAACCAGTGTGTCAGCCGGCCCAGAAGGGGCTTCAACCCAGACCCTTTGATGCAGGATTTGCACCTCCCCAGGGAGAAAGTCCGTGTGGCTACCTGTTCTTAATGCAGAGCAAAGGAAAAACTGAATTGTATTTGTGGGCTTAAAGTTGAGCTCCCATCAGAATCTCTGTAAGTGAGAGCCTTAAGGGAGGGAGAGGGGTTGGGGTTGGGCGGGAGGGCGGTTTCAAAGGCGCTTTGGATTTCTTGTTCACTGGCACTGAGGGAAGGTCAGGTTACCCAGCTACATTGGGAAGGAGCCTTTGAAGGTCATGTTGAGGGTACAGGTCGCTGGACAGAGCCCAGGCTGGGATGTGCAGAGGACCCCTGAGCCTCCGGTTTACAGCCATTTGCTGACACAGATTTATGTCCTTGGCCCACGTTTATTTCCCTTCAGGAGAGCCCACGACCCTAAGCCATAAGTGGCTTTCAGGCAAAACAATGCCTGTCCAAGGTTTGGCCAGCCAAAACAGTTCCATCCTCTCCTAAAACACATTCGTAAATGTAATAGCCTAGCTTCACAAAGGAAATGCCCTTTTGCCTCCAGGGAGGAAGGAAGTCTGGATCTTGGGTTTGTCTTGGGTTTAAGGGATCCACTGGTCCCTTTTTAGCCACTCCCTCTTCTGACAATTTCACAAGCCTAGGCTAAGATAAGTCTTTGAATTCCTCCAAACAAAGCACACTTTCTTGGGTACTTTCATGGTTTTGTTACAAATGTCTGGTCCCTCTGTTCTCCTGGCCAGCTCCTAGGTGTATTTTTTTTTTTTCCTCTAATTTTATTTTATTTTTAAACTTTACATAATTGTATTAGTTTTGCCAAATATCAAAATGAATCCGCCACAGGTATACATGTGTTCCCCATTCCTAGGTGTATTTTGATCTGACCAGTTCCAGGGAATTCTTCACTCTCAAAATCTGGAGGACCCATCATCCCTCCATTACACCTCTGTTCCTCTGTGAACGGGAACATGTTTCACTGTCTGACAGTGTAGAAGTGACAGTGTGATACTCAGGAATCTTACTTTGTTTCTTTGTTTTCTGGGGTGACATCACCATCCACACAAAGCTGTCTGAATGTGAACATTTGGTTGATTTTGATGTGGCCCAAACTCCCCCAACGAATGTACCTTCAGGTTAGTTTTCTTCTTTTATATTTTTAAATATTTTGGTAACCTATTGTGAACAGACAGGATCCCATCAGTTGTATGTAGTGAGAAAGTAAAAAAACAAAAACAAAAACAAAAACCACTCAGCCTTAGCTGGATGGAAATCTAGTAGTAAGATAGCACTTTATCTGGAAATGGAAATTTCAGCCAGAATCGGAAAACTGTGTCCTGGAAGGAGAAGAGGGTCTGAGGACTGAGCACACTGCTCCACGCTGGAGCATTGGGCTCTGACAGATGTACCTGCTGGGGTCTTCATGGGACAGTCCATGCAGGCCACGATCCTGTGGAGAATTTTCTTTGCCTTTCCATTCACGTTGGCAATTGTATACTTTGCTTTTCCGTCTACATGCAGTTTTACCTTTATCCCAGACAGTTTGGTTGCTTCTCTGATTTTCTCCACTTGTACAGATCATTACAACATTTCCTAACTAGATAAAATTTGACAGGGTAGGGGCAGTGAGGGATGGGTTAGGGTGGGGTGAGATTTAGGGGATGGGGCCACACAGAACAGCATCTGGTGTCATAGATCCCTGAAGGGGATAGAACTCATGCCCCTGCTGTGAAAGAATACAGTCCTCCACACTGAAATTCAGGGAAGTTCCTGGAATTGATTTAATGAAAGACATCTAATTAGGAGGAATTTTTGGGTGACATTTTACATTTTAGTTTGAGACCAGTGATTATAGTTCATATTATTTTACAGTTTTGTGATTTGACTAGCCTAAAGGATTTTGGGGGTTTCTTTTTGTATTAAAAGCTAAAGACTTTTTTAATCCCATGGGATACAAAAAAAAAAAAAAAAATCTGTAGAATATTTGAAAGAGTGGAGGTTTTGTTCTGAATGTGAGTGCTTTGGTCCACTGAACCAAATGGTAATAACATTTGTAGAAGAGACACCCAGTGAAAGTGACTTTTTTATGTAGTGACCTAACAGCACTCATTGTGTGAGTTATTGGTTGGAGTTTAGAGACAGGCTGTGTTGGGCTAAACTCCTGATTCCTGTTTTCAGCCCTTGAGTAATAATCAGAAGCTTTCTCTGAAGAGAGTGGGGTCAGCTGTCAGACTCCTAGGTATCTACCGGCCAGTAGGGCTGGGATTAAATGCAGCAGCCAGGAGATACGGGATGGAGCAAGAGGTCACCTTGTCCCTGTGTTGCTGCCTGGAGAGATGCTTGTCCATGTGCTGGTGGGACAAAAGCTGTGACTTTGTGGCCAGAGGATGTCTCTGACCCTGCCTTGGTTCCCTGAGGGTGGAGGGACAGCAGGGTCTCCCCGGTTCCTTGACCAGAGAAGGAAACGCCACCCCCCACTCCCATGCCCTTGCTCTCTGACGTCCTCCCAGGACTCATTCCAGAGGAGGTTCTTCAGGATGAACGTCCAGGCCCCACCCCGACTCCTGGAGCTGGGCGCACAGTGCCTGCTGCGCAATGAGGCCTTGGCCATCATGGCTCTGGAGGAGCTGCCCATCGAGCTCTTTCCACCACTGTTTATGGAGGCCTTTGCTGGAAGGCACACAGAGGCCCTGAAGGCGATGGTGCAGGCCTGGCCCTTCCCCTGCCTCCCACTGGGGGCCCTGATGCAAGACCACCAGCCTCATCTGGACACCTTCCAGGCAGCACTCGATGGTCTGGATGTCCTGCTTGCTCAGGAGGTCCGCCCCAGGTAAGGTCAACCTGGCAGACTGGTGAGGCCTGGGGGTGTAAGCAAGGTGCAGACAGGGCAGGTGGATGAGGACTCATATGGAAACAAGCAATTGGATGTATAGGACTGGTTGAGGGGGAGAGGGCAGAAAAAGCATGTGGGCCACCCCCCATTATCCCTTAAAGTGGGAACCAAGGGGGACCTAGAAGCCAGAGGAGCTGTGGTACGTGGAGTGCAGAGAACTCATGGGGTCCTGGTGCCCATTGGCCTCTGCATGGCTCAGCCTTTCCCCTGCGGCCTCACAGGCGGTGGAAGCTGCAGGTGCTGGACTTGCGCCGGAAAACCCACCAGGACTTCTGGACCCTGTGGTCCGGGATGAAGGTCAGTGTTTGCTCACTGCTGGAGCCTGAGCCAGCCCAACCAATGCAGAAGAGGTGCAGGGTGGAGGCGCAGGCGGGGCTGAAGCCAGAGCAGGCCCCTGTGGAGGTGCTGGTCGACCTGTGCATCAAGGAGGACACTCTGGATGAGACCCTCAGCTACCTGCTGAAGAAGGCCAAGAAGAGGGGGAAGCTGCTGCACATCCGCTGCCAGAAGCTGAGGATCTTCACCATGCCCATGAAGAGCATCAGGAAGATCCTGAAGGTGGTGCAGCTGGACTCCATTCAGGACCTGGAGGTCAACTGCATCTGGAAGCTGGCCACGCTGAGCAGGTTCCTGCCGCACCTGGGCCGGATGGGCAACCTGCGCCGGCTGCTGCTGTCTCGCATCCACATATTGCCACATACCACCCCGGACCAGGAGAACTGCGTCAACCAGCTCAGTGCACAGTTCCTGAACCTGCCCCACCTGCAGGAGCTCTACCTGGACTCCATCTCCTTCCTCGAGGGCCGCCTGCACCAGGTGCTCAGGTGAGGTGTGGCGCCAGCTCTGCAGCAAAACCTGGCCTCTTTCATTTCTTTACCATCGGGGTGTCTATTTGTGCCTGCTGGGGACATGGCCAGTGTGCACAGGCCACTTGGAAGTCCTCACGGTATGGCCGCTCTGTCCCCGGGCTTCTTGTCAGGTCACCTCCCTGGTTAGGGTCAGAGGCGTGGCCTAGGTTAGATGCTGCCAAATGGGACTTGTGCTGGGAGTCCGCATAGTGGGGGTCAGGTGTGATGCCCTTGGGAATTCTTTCCGAGAGAGTGATGTCTTAGCTGAGACGATGACAGAGAATGACAAAGAATTGTAGGTGATGATGGATGAATTGTCGGTGATGATGGATGGTTTGTGGCCCCCGGATATCTGGGGGATATGCACCCAGGGATCGTCTGTAACTGCTGGGACCCACCAGCCCATGTCTACTGCATCCAGCCTGCTGTTGAATTCAACTAGCCGTGTCCTGTACAAACATCTTAATTCCTGTGAACAAAATACTAGTAAGCTGAAATAGGCAAATAATCTTTGTTTACAGTTTGTTTCCCACATTAAAAATAGTTCATCATTTTGTGCAGGGGGAGGTCATAACCATATGAGCATGACCTTCCCCCTGGAAGAACCCCTGCCTTCCTGTCAAGGAGGTGAGAGGCCAGCTCCAAGCCAGTGAGATCCCCTGTGTTCCTGTGAAAGGGGCCTCTCCTCCCCATATCCCTCTGCCCCTGACACTAACTGCTCTGTCTTTCCCCAGGTGCCTGAACACCCCTCTGGAGACCCTGTCGATCACCAATTGCCTGATTTCGGAGTCAGACCTGACATACCTGTCGCAGTGCCCGAGCGTCAGCCTGCTGAAGGACCTTGGCCTCAGCGGGGTCAACCTGACCAGCCTCAACTTGGAGTCCCTGCAGGTCCTGATTGAGAGGACCTCAGCCACCCTGCAGGAACTGGACCTGGATGAGTGCGGCATCATGGACTCTCAGTTCAGTGCCCTCTTACCCTCCCTGAGCGGCTGCTCCCAGCTCACCACCTTCAGCTTCTGTGGCAACCCTATCTCTATGGCTGTGCTGGAGAGCCTGCTGCACCACACCATGGGGCTGAGTAAGCTGAGCCACGTGCTGTACCCTGCACCCCTGGAGAGCTATGAGGATGTGCATGGCACCCTGCACCTGGGCCTTCTGGCTCAGCTGCATGCCCGGCTCAAGCAGCTTCTGTGCAAGTCTGGGCGGTCCAGCATGTTCTGGGTCAGCGCCAGCCCCTGTCCACACTGCGGTGACCAGATCCTCTATGACACCGAGCCCATCCTGTGCCCCTGCTACTTGCCCGACTAGCCCAGCTCATGAGTGGCAGGCTGAGAATGAACACAACAGTTTCAGACAATTTTTCAGTGTAAGCAGGAGAAAGTGATTTAGAGTGGGCAGTGGGGGAGGGCTTGGTGGGATTTTTGGAGAGATATGTTCCTACACAGTTAGAAATGTGAATCTGATTTTTGGAGGGGGAATTTTGGGCTTGGTAGGGTGATGGGGTCATTACCCCTCTGTTGGATTGTTACAAAGAAATAAAGGGAACTTCAATGTCAATCATTTGGTGTCCTCTGTGACCTGTGACCATGATTCTCCCCTTGAAATTCATGACTCTCCTGTTAGTGGTTCTATAAAACGGCCTGAGCATGAGTGGGGCCTAGATGCTCTCTGATAGGCCAGGATCAGCTAAAGGAGTTCAGGGCACCATCTTTCCACTCCCTGTGGTTCTCATTTCCAGGGCATCCACCTCCTCACTTATTTCTGAGGCTGTTCAATCTGTCATCATATACAAGGTGCATCCTCAGGGCCTGGACTGAACTAAGTGTCCAGGAGTGAGCACCGCTGGTGGGAATCTTCTTCCAAGGAACCCCTACTACTAACCCCACCCAGCCACTGGGGTTTTCCTCAGTGGATCCAGCAGATGCAAAACCTCCATCTCGGGCCATGGGCAGTGCCAAGATGGGTTCACTGTACAACGTCAGGCCCGGAGTCCTGGGGCATATTCACCAGCAGACCATCTGGAGCCTTTGGGACACACCAGCCCGTGCCCACCTTCCCACTGCTCAGCTGGATCTGATTCTTTGGGAATCAATGGACTGTAGCCTCCCAGCGTTCTCTGCCCATGGAATTCTACAGGTGGGAATACTGCAGTGGGTAGTCATTCTCTTTTCCAGGAGATCGTCCTAACCCAGGCAGATTTTTTACCATCTGAGCTGCCAGGGAAGCCTCCAGTTTCTAAGAGAAAACCCAACATCCTTGAATCCATTGTCTAAGTGTGCTTTTATGCCACTAATATTACCACAGGTTTTATTTTGTTTTTATATTAATAAAAACTTTCACACACAATTATTTGTTCAAAGGCTGATGGAAATCCATTCCCAATTGTCAAAAAAAGTCACTTCTGAGTTGAGTATTTCAGTGTTGATTCATCTGTACCTTTTTTTTAAAAATCTTAATCCTTACGTTTTTACCTTAAGCCACATGGTAAAGATAAAATTTCCTCCAAATCCTGGTTATCTGCCAATTTGACAGCATTAAGGCTTTTAACAAATTCTCTTTACCCATCAGACCTCTTTGCTTAGACCTAGTCCTCTGAGATTCAGAGATATTTAGTAACTAAAACAAAATAATGATAATCAGATCAGCCCTTCAGAGTGGAGGGCTCCAACTACACCACTTTTTCTGGCCAGTGGAGCTGAAACCAGCATGGACCAGCCAAAGTTTAATCTAGGAATGTCCTAGAAATTAGTATCATTTTGATTTGAGCTTTCCTGGTAGCTCAGATGGTAAAGAACCCACCAGCAATGCAGTAGACTCAGGCTTAGTCCCTGAATCGGGAAGATCCTCTGGAGAAGGGAGTGGTTACCCACTCCAGTATTCTTTACTGGATAATTCCATAGAGGAGCCTATGGAATTGTTGGGCTACAGTACATGGAGTCACAAAGAATCAGACAGGACTGACTAACACTTTCACTTTACCTTTAATAATGTGGGTAAGCAGGTGGTGCAAGTTGTCATTGAGTTTTGCAATGTGTCATGGTCCATTAAGGTTCAGTCCCTCTCTGTACCACCCTTGCATTTAACCTGTGAAACCATCCTTTTACGATTTCTTACTAAGCGAATTAGAACTGAGAGCAGAAGTAGCAAGAAGCCAGACGCTCTGGACTGATGAGGTGAGGATCAAGGAGGAGAGTGAAATAGCCGGCTTAAACCAAGTATTAAAAAAAACTAAGTTTGTGGCATCTGGTCCCTTACTCCATGGCAAATAAAAGGGGAAAAGGTGGAAGTACTGACAGATTTCCTCTTCCTGGCCTGTGCAATCACTGCAATGGTGATTGAAACCATGAAATCAAAAGACAGTTGCTTCTTGTCAGGAAAGCTGTGAAAAACTTAGTGTGTGGAAAAGCAGAGACATTACTCTGCTGACAAAGGTCTCTATAGTCAAGGCTATGGTCTTCCTAGTGGTCATGTACGATTGTGAGAGATGGACCACAAAGAAGGCAGAGTGCCACAGATTTTTGCCTTCGAGTTGTGGTGCTGGTGAAGACTCCTGAGTGTCCCTTGGACAAGAAGGAGATCAAACCAGTCAATCTTAAGGGAAATCAACCCTGAATACTTGTTAGAAGGAATGATGCTGAAGCTGAAGGTCCACTATATTGATCATCTGATGGCAACAGCTGACTCACTGGGAAAGTCTCTGATTCTGGGCAAGATTGAGGGCAGAAGGAGAAGAGGGTGATAGAGAATGAGATGGATGGATGGCATCACCAATGCAATAGACATGAACTTGGGCAAACTTCAGGAGATGGTAATGGACAGCAAGACCTGGCATGTTGCAGTTCATGGGGTTTCAGATACAACTGGGCAAATGAACAACAACAATCTCTTGATATAAAGATGTCCCAGGGAGAGTAGAAGAGGAAAAGGTTTGTGAGAACAATGGAAATGCCTGGCTCTCCCCTAGAGATGGATAAAATCGGAACAGGCTGGCCACCTGGATTAGTGCCCTCTTGAAAGGTGTGCTTTCTGGCCACCTTGTAGAGTCCACTTCTCATACAGCCCTTATCTGTAGGGCTGATCTCCTACTGGGTACCAGGTGCTCAGTTGGTGTGAGGTGCCCAGCCCTGTTGGTGGACACTCAGGCTGATCACATGTCTCTCCATGGTCACAAGCCTCGGGGAGCTTCCTCCCTGACCACAGCAATGGACCTGCACTGGAGTTGACCCTGCAGTTGTCCATGGAAGGAAAAGTGGGAATAGGTCATGTCTGTCTTTCTTTTTTTGTTTTGTTTGTTGGCCAGCCTATGAAGCTTGCAGCTTCTAACCCCAACTAAGGATAGAATCTATGCACTCATCAGTGAAAGTACAGAGTCCTCACCATTGCAGAACTACCAGAGAGTTCCTAGTAGGTCATTTCTTGAGCCTGACAGATGGCCCAGAAATCTGATGTTGGCTTCTGAAAGGCAGCTTCTATGCGTCAGGCTTTGATGAAGTCACCAAACATTCCTCTCTCCCTGAACTCTGGGAGCCCTGTGATCATGGCCCATATCGTAGAAACTTCTGGAGGTAGAGGGAAATGAAGGATGACATACCCCCTCCACTCATATTCCTCTTCTGGCTACAGACTCAAATGCCTTTCAATAAATTCACCTGCTCTCAACCCATCTACAGAAATCATGCTGTCCTCATTCCTGGAAACCTTACCTGCAGAAGAGATTGAACTCATGTCCTCTGCTTTTTCCTAACCTAACGTATGAAGGCTTTTTGGTACATCTGGTGATAAGCTTCATTGTATTCTGCTTGACAGCTCTGGGGTTTTATTCCTTTTTTTTTTTTTTTTTTCATTAAAAGACATACTCCCTTTCACATCCAGGATGGTTTGAGCACAGGCCTCACTCTGTTTTCAAGGTTCTGTCCCTCACAGTCTAGAAGAGAAGTAAAAGATGTTGGGGCCAGAAAGAGAGTTGGGTGGAGACCTTTAGCAGCAATGGTCTGCAAGAAGTGTTTCACAGGAGCAGGCTTCCTCCTGGAAAATCTGGGTGGGTGGGCATTTGTTGATGGGTGGGAGTCACGTGGGAGCTGAGTCATCACCTGTGTACATCCTGCCTGTCCTTGAGGTGAGCCCTCTCTAGGGACTCCCGATCTAAAGAATGTGTTAGGGTACTAAGGTCGCCACCAGAAATACCTCAGATTTAAACAACAGAAAACTGTTTTCTCCCAGTTTTGGAGGCCCGAAGCCCAGAATCAAGGTGTTGACAGTGTGGTGTCTCTGGAGGTCTCTTTCCTTGATGCATAGACAGCTGCATTCTTGTGTCCTCCTGTCCCTTTATGTCCAAGCATCCTTGATGTCTTTTGTGTCCTAATTTCCTTTTTTTTTTTTTTTTTTTTGTTGCTAGCTGTGATGCTTCCCTTCTGGGTCTTAGTTTCCAGACCACGATGCGTCAACTCTTCACATGAGGTGGCCAAAGTACTGGAGTTTCAACTTTAGCATCATTCCTTCCAGAGAAATCCCAGGGCTGATCTCCCTCTGGTCTTAGCAGTCTTAAACTTTCCTTGCTTTTCATGACTTTTGACAATTTTCAGGAGTCCTTCAGGGACAGGTATTTTGCAGAATGACTCTCAATATGGGTTTGGTATGTTTCTCCTGGTTGCACAGGGGTTTATATATTTTTAGAACTATACCTCCAAGGCAATATATCTTTCTCATTACTTCCCATCAAGGATTCATACTATCAATATGACTTACCACTAGTTCCTCTGCTATAAAGTTATCTCTTTCCCCCTGACATATTCTGTCCTTTGGAAACAAGTCACTAAACCCAGCCTATACCTGGAGAGGGGCATGGACTCTCAAATTGAGGAAAATATCTAAGAGATTCACAAATTATTGAGTATAAAATTAATTGAAACACATTTATAAGGAAGATCTGGTTCCTCAAGCAATAGCTTTTAATTTTAAATTAATTAAATAAAAGTAAATTTTAATAGGTTTCCCAGGTGGTGATAGTGATAAGGAACCTGCCTCCCAATACAGGAGACATAAAAAATATGGGCTCAATCCCTGGGTCGGGAATATCCCCTGGAATGGGAAATGGCAACCCACCCCAGTATTATTGCCTACAGAATCCCATGGACTTAGAAGAGCCTGACGGGCTACAGTCCGTGGGGTCACAAAGAGTTGGACAGGACTGAGAATGTTCAAACTACGGCACAGTTGGACTCATCAGACATGCTAGTAAAGTAATGCTCAAAATCTCCCAAGCCAGGCTTCAGCAATACATGAACCGTGAACTTCCTGATGTTCAAGCTGGTTTTAGAAAAGGCAGAGGAACCAGAGATCAGATGCCAACATCTGCTGGATCATAGAGAAAGCAAGAGAGTCCCATAAAAACATCCATTTCTGCTTTATTGACTACGCCAAAGCTTTTGACTTTGTGGATCACAATAAATTGTGGAAAATTCTGAAAGAGAAGGGAATACCAGACCACTTAACCTGCCTCTTAAGAAACTTGTATGCAGGTCAGGAAGCAACAGTTAGAGCTGGGCATGGAACAACAGACTGGTTCCAAATAGGAAAAGGAGTATGTCAAGGCTGTCTATTGTCACTCTGCTTATTTAACTTATATGCAGAGTACATCATGAGACACACTGGTCTGGAAGAAACACAAGCTGGAACCAAGACTGTCAGGAGAAATATCAATAACCTCAGATACGCAGATGACACCACCCTTAAGGCAGAAAGTGAAGAGGAACTAAAAAGCCTTTTGATGAAATTGAAAGTGAAGAGTGAAAATGTTGGCTTAAAGCTCAACATTCAGAAAATGAAGATCATGGCATCCAATCTCATCACTTGATAGGAAATAGATGGGGAAACAGTGGAAGCAGTGTCAGACTTTATTTTTTGGGGCTCCAAAATCACTGCAGATGATGACTGCAGCCATGAAATTAAAAGACGCTTAATCCTTGGAAGGAAAGTTATGACCAACCCATATAGCTTGTTCAAAAGCAGAGACATTACTTTGCCGACAAAGGTCCATCTAGTCAAGGCTATGGTTTTTCCTGTGGTCTTGTATGGATGTGAGATTTGGACTGTGAAGAAGGCTGAGGGCTGAAGAACTGATGCTTCTGAACTGTGGTGTTGGAGAAGACTCTTGAGAGTCCCTTGGATTGCAAGGAGATCCAACCAGTCCATTCTGAAGGAGATCAGCCCTGGGATTTCTTTGGAAGGAATGGTGCTAAAGCTGAAACTCCAGTACTTTGACCACCTCATGCAAAGTGTTGACTCATTGGAAAAGACTCTGATGCTGGGAGGGATTGGGGGCAGGAGCAGAAGGGGATGACAGAGGATGAGATGGCTGGATGGCATCACTGACTCGATGGACGTGAGTCTGGGTGAACTCTGGGAGTTGGTGATGGACACGGAGGCCTGGCATGTTGTGATTCATGGGGTCACAAAGAGTTGAATGCAACTGAACTGACCTGAACTGCAGTGACTGAGCACACACAAGGATTTAATACCTCTGTCACATTAGCTACATTTTAATATCTCTGAAGTGGCATATTAGACAAGGAGAGAGAAAACTTTTTCATTGAGAATTCCCTAATGATCTGGTAGTTAGGGCTTTGTGTTTGCAATGGAGGGGCAGAAATTCAATCCCTGGTTGAAGATCTATGATTCCTTAAGCCTTACAGGAAACAAACAAAAATTCCTACAAGATGAACACCCCGACTGAAAAATCAGATAAAGTATATAAATACATTACCTCACAGAAGAGAAAAATATGCATTTATATATGTGAAAACCTGATCATCCTTATTAGGGAATACATGTAACAATGATTTAAAAAATTTATATTGCTACCAAAATGTCTGTGAATAGCATTTACTTAGATCATTGTTTGCCAAGCTTTCTTCTTTTCAAATGTAGTGCACATTAACATATGAAACTGCTTTAGCTCTGTCTCAAAAAGTTTGCTATTTTCAATATCATTCCTTTTTTCATAACAATTTCACTTAGGAGCTACAAGTTATTTAGGTTCAGAAGCAGGAATCAGTTCAGTTTAGTTCAGTCACTCAGTCATGTCCAACTCTTTGCAACCCCATGAATCGCAGCATGCCAGGCCTCCCTGTCCATCGCCAACTCCCGGAGTTCACTCAGACTCACGTCCATCGAGTCAGTGATGCCAGCCAACCATCTCATCCTCTGTCATCCCCTTCTGCTCCTGCCCCCAATTCCTCCCAGTGTCAGAGTCTTTTCCAATGAGTCAACTCTTCGCATGACCTCATGCCAAAGTACTGGAGTTTCAGCTTTAGCACCATTCCTTCCAAAGAAATCCCAAGGCTGATCTCCTTTAGAATGGACTAGTTGGATCTCCTTAAAGTCCAAGGGACTCTCAAGAGTCTTCTCCAACACTACAGTTCAAAAGCATCAATTCTTCAGCGCTCAGCTTTCTTCACAGTCCAACTCTTACATCCATACATGACCACAGGAAAAACCATAGCCTTGACTAGATGGACCTTTGTTGGCAAAGTAATGTCTCTGCTTTTGAATATGCTATCTAGGTTGGTTATAACTTTCCTTCCAAGGAGTAAGTGTCTTTTAATTTCATGGCTATTTTGTATCTGTCAGTAACAAATCTGCCTGCAATGCAGGAGACCCAGGTTTGAACGCTGGGTCAGGAAAATACTATGGAGAAGGAAATGCCAAGCCATTGTGGTATTCTTGCCTGGGAAAACCCATGGACAGTGGAGACTGGTGGGCTAGAGTGTGTGGGGTTGCAAGAGTCAAATACCACTTAGCAACTTTACCACTACCACATGGATTATCAGAAAATCTCATATCCATATATACAGATATAGCTATCTTAGAGAAATTACTGTGAAACACATACACATGTTCATAGGCAGCTTATTCAAAAAGGCAAAATTAAAGCCTCAAATTTCAGGCACAGTAAATGGACATATAAGACTATGCCCATTCATCCAAGGGAATTCTACCCAGTAATGAAAAGGAATGTTCCACAGCTACATGTAATAAGAATGCATCTCACTTATTTGAAAGAAAACAAAGACCAGGGGAACAGAAATTCTGTTGTGTGATTCTATCTATTTAAAATTTGAAACAAAGGAAAATGAATACCTGGTGCTAGAGTTCAGAGAAATGGTTACTTTGGGGATCAGAGAGAAGCCAGGTAGGAACATGGAGATTTCAAAGCTACTTGATGGTGGAGAGATGAAGCCAGTACAATCTCAGTTACAGTAAATCCAGACTTTATTTTTTAGGGCTCCAAAATAACTGTGGACTGCTACTGAGGCCCTGAAATTAAAAGACACTCTTTGGAAGAAAAGCTGTGACAAATGTAGATAGAATCTTAAAAGACAGAGACATTACTGTGCCAACTAATGTCCATAAAGTCAAAGCTATAGTTTTCCCAGGAGTCAGATACAGATGGAAGAGCTGGACTGAAGGCTGAATGCTGAATTGATCTGTTTGAACTGTGGTCCTGGAGAATGGAGAAGACTCTGGAGAGTCCCTTGGACTGCAAGGAGATCCAACCAGTCAATCCTAAGGGAAATCAACCCTGAATGTTCAGTGGAAGAACTGATGCTGAAGCTCCAACAATTTGGTCACCTGATGGGAAGAGTCAAATTATTGGTAAAAACCCTGATGCTGGGAAATATTGAAGGAAGGAGCACAAAACATGACAGAGGACAAGATGGTTGGATGGCATCAGCAACCCAATGGAATGCGTTTGAGCAAGCTTCAGGAGACGGTGATGGACAGGGAAGCCTGGTGTACTGAAGTTTATAGGGTCACAGGGAGTGACTGAGCAACTGAACAAAAGCCAAGCAGGGTCTTTATGTACAGCTGGCTGAACCTCAATAGGGCTGTTTTGAATTTCTGGAGGTGGGTAGAACATAGTTTTTAGCCAGATCCCTTGCTGCAACACATCTGGAGTAGTTTGTGTTGGTAGTCAATCTTCTTTGTAGTTTTTCTGGGTGGCACTCGGGAGTCAGTGTTCCTCACAATGATGGATGCTGTCTCTCTTAGGGAAATCAACTCAGTCTCAGCTGAACTGAAGTTTGGATCATGACCTCTGTTTCAGTAGGCAACCCTTGCAATTGTTCTGGCTTTTTGAATGGCTGATGATTATTGGTTTGATGCTCTGTATTTTCCTTTGGCTTCAATAACTGTAGTAGGCACTTGGAACATGGAAAGACCCTCTTGTTCCAGTGCCTCCAAGTGTGATTTACGAAGGATATCACCAGTTTGAAAAATTTGAGGCAAAACAGACAAAGCAAATTGTTTGTGTTTCCATGCCATGTTCTAAAATTTGCCTCTGTATCAGCAAAGGCTGAAGATCTGTAATTGCAAATGTGGCATTCATAAGGTGTTTTGCCAGGTTTGTGACTGTCCTTCATGTGTTGTAAGAGAACCTGATGTGTTTCGAAGGACAATTCACAGATTTTACAGACCGTGGAGGGCTCCCCAGAAGTGTGGACACTTTCAATGTGATACGCAGCTGGAATGGGCTGGGAAACTGGCGGTTGCAGTGCTGGCCAGTAGTGTGGATTTCCTAGCTGTCACCCTTCTGCTTCTCAAACTCCAGATGGTTCCTCACCTGGGTCATAAACTTGACATTTTTTAGAACTCTCAAGCAGCTGAGGCTTGTGAGTCACACAGCTCAGCTGAGGGTTGTGAGTCACTCAGCTCAGCTGAGGCTGTGTGAGTCTTCTGTTCTGGCTGCCTATCTCTTGTATGCTGTCCACAGTAAAAGTCATCAAGTAGCATGATCAGATTTCATTTCATGGGACCAACAATCTTGCTCTGACTTGCTAGAGTCAAAAAGTCTGTTTTCTCCAGCCCTTCCAAACTACATGTGCTGTCTGGATCCATAAGACTGAAGCATGTCTGGTCATTTACGTGAATCTGTGAAAATGGTGTCTCACCATAAACATGGCTTGGTGAGGTCAAGAGACCTTCCAAGGTCATAATCATATTATTTGTAGAATAGACTCCTGGAGGGGCCATGGTGAATTCAGGTCCCCCTGGGATTCCATTTCTGAGTCTGGTCACTCTGTTCAAATGTTAGAAATGACTGGCTTTGAACTTGAATCCAGGTGTCACTCTCTGTGGTTTTAGTTAACCCTGAGGGTTGTTCTCTGAAAATATTAAATGGAAAATTCCAGAGAGAAATAACTCATAAATTGTAAATTGCATGTCATTTTGAGGAGTGTGATTGGAATCTCACACCATCCTGCTTCCTCCTGCCCAAAATGTGAATCGTTCCTTAGTCCTGCACATCCCACTCGGTTGTTACTTGTTTACCACAATGACTGTTGAGATGTCACAGAGCTGTGACCAAATCACCCTTATTTTACTCAATAATGAACCCAAAGCATATTAGAGTGATGCTGGCCATTTAGACATGCTAGAGGGAATCCATTAAGTGCTACATTTAAGTGAAAATATCAAAGTTCTCAATTTGATTAAAAAGAGAACAGTTGCATGCTGAGGTTGCTAAGATCTGTGGTGAATGTGAAGAAGAGAAAAGAAATCTGTATTAGTTTTGCTGTTAAACCTCAAACTGCAAAAGGTATGGCCACAGAGTGCAGTAAGTGCTTGCTGCTGCTGCTGCTTCTGCTGCTAAGTCACTTCAGTCATGTCCGACTCTGTGCGACCCCATGGACTGTAGCCCACCAGGGTCCTCTGTCCCTAGGATTTTCCAGGCAAGAACACTGGAGTGGGTTGCCATTTCCTTCTCCAATGCATGGAAGTGAATAGTGAAAGTGAAGTCACTTCAGTTGTGTCCGACTCTGTGCGACCCCATGGACTGTAGCCCACCAGGGTCCTCTGTCCATGGGATTTTCCAGGCAAGACTACTGGAGTGGGGTGCCATTGCCTTTAGGGTGAAAAACATCAGTAAATTAGTACAGTAATATATTTTACATGGAAACTTTCACAAAACTTCTATAAAAGTATACTGTTATAATTGTTCTATGTTATTATTATACTTTCCCTGGTGACTTAGATGGTAAATTGTCTGCCTACAATTCAGGAGACCCGGCTTCAATCCCTGGGTTGGGAAGATCCTTCACAACAGGAAATGGCAACCGACTCCAGAATTCGTGCCTGGGAAATCCCATGGACAGAGGAGAGTAGTAAGGTGCAGTCCAAGGGGTTGTAAAGAGTCGGAAATGACTGAGCAACTTCACTTTCACTTTCCTGTCATTATTAGTTGCCAATCTCTTACTGTACTTTTATAAAATAAACTGCATCACAGGTATGTTTGTATAGCAAAAACACTGTGTATATAGGGTTTGATACTACGTGAGGTTACAGATATCCACTGGGGGTCTTGGAACTTACTCTGTGCAGATGAGTGGTGATGATTCTATTTCTTTCAAAAGACAAAATTAGTACTTGATTGAATCATTGGCTGAAACATTGAGATAACTATTAACACCCTTTTTTTATACATAAGGAAACATCTCAAACTCAGTTAAGTGACATGACATTTTTAAACTTTCTTCCCCAGCCCCCACTTTTGCCTTGTCTCCCCATGATGGCCCAGTGCTCCTGTCACTCTACAGGAGAGCTGGTAGGTGCCATTTTGCTATAGTTCTCCAATAGCACTCAGAAATGCTGAACAACATAAAATGTCTAAAAGAGCCCTCATCTGTCCCTTGGGGCTGCCCCTCACGCCCTCCTCTCTGTGAGTCCAGAAGGCATCGGACTCTATTCATGGATCAAAAATATATAAAAAAACAAATCCAGAAAGTTCTAATAACAAAACTTGAACCTGCCTCATGCTGGAAAATATATATATATAAACGTAATATATATATATATATATTTGTGTACTTGAAACTATTTACAGAGCACTGACATTGTATTAAGTATTATAAGGAATCTGGGGATAATTTAAAGCATGTGGGAGCACCCCCTTAAGTTACATGCAAAGACTACACCATTTTATATAAGAGACTCGCACTGCCATGCATTTTGGTATCTGTGGGTGCAGGGTTCCTGGACCCAATCTCCCAAGGGCACCGAGGAGAGAGGACGGGGCCTTCTCAGGACTTCTGCTGCTCTCCCTGCCTAGGATGCTGTCTCAAGTACCATCACCCAGCTCCTGATCTGTCACGGTCCACAGTTTGTCTGCCAAGCTTGCCCGACCATGATGTCAGAAATTACAGCCTTCTCCCACTCACATGCCATATTCAACTCCAGAGCTATTGGGTTGCTATATTTTTGTTTCTAGAACAACATGTGGCATCTGTCAGTGTTATATGTCTGCTACAAAAATAAACAGTAACTCTTAATAATACAATCATTTGTCTGTATCACAGGCTCGACCCACTAATTCCTGGATCCCCAGGTACTTACACTTGATCTTAGCCAAAAGGCTGAGAAGCAGTTTTCCCTAGCATTTCATGAAATCCAAATCTTAATGACTTAAAACTATCACACAAGGGAGAGTGTCAGCCAGTATGTAGCTGGATGATGTCAGGACCAGTTGTAGTCATTGAAACAAAAGATATGTAACACAATTTCTCTCCATATAATACATTTTTCGATAGCTTCCATGCCATTAACAGGTTTCGCTGACATTTACGACCATTCTAAAGTTTACATTTGACCATTTCTGATACCAGATCACATTTCATCAGTAGCATACCATAGTTTGCTTGGCTAAATGGTGGCTCTAGCAGTAAAGGACCCTCCTGCCAATGCAGAAGACTTAAGAGACACAGGTTCAATCTCTGGGTCAGGAAGACCCCCTGGAGGAGGGCATGACAACCCACTCCAGTATTCCTGCTTGAAGAATCCTGTGGACAGAGGAGACTGCTGAGCTACAGTCCATAGAGTTGGAAGAGTCAAACATGACTGAAGCAACAGCACATACACACATTCATATGTATATAAATATATATTTTATAGTGGTGTGAAAAATAATGCTTCGGGCCTTCCTGGTGATCCAGTACTTAAGACTCCTCACTCCAAGCCAGGGGGCATGGCTTCAATCCCTGGGCAGGGACCTATGACCCCACATGCCACAGATAAGATTTGATCAGTCACTCAGTTGTGTCCAACTCCTTGCGACCCCATGAATTGCAGCATGCCAGGCCTCCCTGTCCATCACCAACTCCTGGAGTTCACCCAGACTCATGTCCATCGAGTCAATGATGCCATCCAGCCATCTCATCCTCTGTCGTCCCCTTCTCCTCCTGCCCCCCAATCCCTCCCAGCATCAGAGTCTTTTCCAATGAGTCAACTCTTCGCATGAGGTGGCCAAAGTACTGGAGTTTCAGCCTTAGCATCATTCCTTCCAAATAAATCCCAGGGCTGATCTCCTTCAGAATGGACTGGTTGGATCTCCTTGCAGTCCAAGGGACTCTCAAGAGTCTTCTTCAACACCACAGTTCAAAAGCATCAATTCTTCAGCCCTCAGCCTTCTTCACAGTCCAACTCTTACATGCATACATGATCACAGGGAAAACCATAGCCTTGACTAGACGACCTCTGTTGGCAAAGTAATGTCTCTGCTTTTTTTTTTTTTCTCTAATTTTATTTTATTTTTAAACTTTACATAATTGTATTAGTTTTGCCAAATATCAAAATGAATCCGCCACAGGTATACATGTGCTCCCCATCCCGAACCCTCCTCCCTCCTCCCTCCCCATACCATCCCTCTGGGCCGTCCCAGTGCACCAGCCCCCAGCATCCAGCATCATGCATCGAACCTGGACTGGCAACTCGTTTCCTACATGATATTTTACATGTTTCATTGCCATTCTCCCAAATCTTCCCACCCTCTCCCTCTCCCACAGAGTCCATAAGACTGTTCTATACATCAGTGTCTCTTTTGCTGTCTCGTACACCGGGTTATTGTTACCATCTTTCTAAATTCCATATATATGCGTTAGTATACTGTATTTATGTTTTTCCTTCTGGCTTACTTCACTCTGTATAATAGGCTCCAGTTTCATCCACCTAATTAGAACTGATTCAAATGTATTCTTTTTAATGGCTGAGTAATACTCCATTGTGTATATGTACCACAGCTTTCTTATCCATTCATCTGCTGATGGACATCTAGGTTGCTTCCATGTCTTGGCTATTATAAACAGTGCTGCGATGAACATTGGGGTACACGTGTCTCTTTCCCTTCTGGTATGGTACTGGCACAAAGACAGAAATATTGATCAATGGAATAAAATAGAAAGCCCAGAGATAAATCCACGCACATATGGACACCTTATCTTCGACAAAGGAGGCAAGAATATACAATGGATTAAAGACAATCTCTTTAACAAGTGGTGCTGGGAAATCTGGTCAACCACTTGTAAAAGAATGAAACTGGACCACTTTCTAACACCATACACAAAAATAAACTCAAAATGGATTAAAGATCTAAACGTAAGACCAGAAACTATAAAACTCCTAGAGGAGAACATAGGCAAAACACTCTCCGACATACATCACAGCAGGATCCTCTATGACCCACCTCCCAGAATATTGGAAATAAAAGCAAAAATAAACAAATGGGACCTAATTAACCTTAAAAGCTTCTGCACATCAAAGGAAACTATTAGCAAGGTGAAAAGACAGCCTTCAGAATGGGAGAAAATAATAGCAAATGAAGCAACCGACAAACAACTAATCTCAAAAATATACAAGCAACTCCTACAGCTCAACTCCAGAAAAATAAACGACCCAATCAAAAAATGGGCCAAAGAACTAAATAGACATTTCTCCAAAAAAGACATACAGATGGCTAACAAACACATGAAAAGATGCTCAACATCACTCATTATCAGAGAAATGCAAATCAAAACCACTATGAGGTACCATTTCACACCAGTCAGAATGGCTGCGATCCAAAAGTCTACAAATAATAAATGCTGGAGAGGGTGTGGAGAAAAGGGAACCCTTTTACACTGTTGGTGGGAATGCAAACTAGTACAGCCACTATGGAGAACAGTGTGGAGATTCCTTAAAAAACTGGAAATAGAACTGCCTTATGATCCAGCAACCCCACTGCTGGGCATACACACTGAGGAAACCAGAAGGGAAAGAGACACGTGTCTCTGCTTTTGAATATGCTATCTAGGTTGGTCGTAACTTTGCTTCCAAGGAGTAAGCATCTTTTAATTTCATGGCTGCAGTCACCATCTGTAGTGATTTTGGAGCCCAGAAAAATAAAGTCTGACATTGTTTCCACTGTTTCCCCATCTATTTCCCATGAAGTGGTGAGACTGGATGCCATGATCTTCGTTTTCTGAATGTTGAGCTTTAAGCCAAATTTTTCACTCTCCACTTTCACTTTCATCAAGAGGCTTTTGAGTTCCTCTTCACTTTCTGCCATAAGGGTGGTGTCATCTGCATATCTGAGGTTATTGATATTTCTCCCAGCAATCTTGATTCCAGCTTGTGTTTGGCAAAAACAAACAAACAAAACACCAAATAATGTTGTAGATTACAGGTGATGTCTTCTTAGATTTAATGAAGATTCTATTTTTCATAAGCAGAATCCAGCCTACTAAATTCGTGTAGCAAGCCACTAATGCTATGCTAGCTGCCTTATATAGGCAAATGGTTTAGAAAGGGATTGACAAATTGGCATGCCTCCTGTTTGTTTTTTTCTCCCAACCAGCAAGCTAAGAATGATTTTTATGTTTTAGTTTTTTTTTTTTTTAACTTTTAAAAATACGTTTAATATTTTTACTTTTTAATTTTATTTGGGGGAAACAAAGGAACATTTTGTGACATGTAAAAATTATATGATGTCTAAATTTCAGTGTCACAAATAAAGTTTTTTTGGAACACAACTGCGATCATTTGCCACTGCACAAGGTTGTTTCACACTGCTAATGGCAAAGACCGAATGGACCTTAATTCCTGGTTACTTTCTAGCCCTTTATAGAGAAATTTTGCAGACTCATGACTTCAGAGAACAAAATGAAGTATTCCAAACCCCATGGCTCACCAGCTGCTGATGTCCAGTTGACTCAGTGAGGCTAAACATATCCCATTCTGAGCCCCAGTGGCGGGTGAAGCTGGAGTGTTTTTGTCTTCACGTCCCAGAGAGATTTCTCTGGAAATACCAGCACCACTTCCTGTGTCCAGTGTCCATGAACCCCTACAGTGAGGCTGTTTCAGGAGATTCCAAATCTTTTAAAGCCCATTCTAACCCAATCCATAGTATCCAACCCGGGCTCCAAACAGGTTTCTGAAACAGTTTTCCCCCATCGAGTCTTTCAACTAGAAATCTTTCTACCAAGTTGCTAGAGAGAGGAAAGAATGTGGATGGGGCTTCAGGGCTTCACCCAGGGGCTATTGTCCAGGTCTCAGGGTGGTGAGAGTCTCCACTTCTCTCTCTGGCATCCAGAGGCCCACCACTTTATCTCCAATTTATCTGCAATTGTAGTTATTTGGGGTTCAATAGCTTAAGGGCAGGGGAAGGCGGTCTACACAGCTATTCCGACAGAGCTCAGGCTGATATCAGGAACCTAAAAAGGCAGGGGTCCTCTTCCAATGCCAGAAAATTCACCAGCTGCAAACAGCAAACCCCTGTATTCTTCCAGGGGCAAGGGGGATAGGTTGGGGGGGCAGAGCGGGCAAGGTGGGAGGGCAGGAAGCAAGCTTACTCCCAAGTGATCTGCACTTGAAGATTCAGCACCTGCTGGATTCCTGGGGTCCTCATCATGGATTTCATGCTGAACTCCAGGAGCTTGATCTAGGCAAGGGCTCATGCTTTCTAAAACCATGTCGGGGTGCTAGGTCACACCCTGGTCCCCCTCCTTCTCCCTTCCTTCCTCACTCCCCCTCTTCTCTCTCCTTCCCCTTTGCACCACTTAGATTATATCTCAAGCTTTCCCTCCCACTGCCTTTACAGCCTTATGCACACAGATTCTTAGGAGGAGGGAGGGTTTTAGAGAAGAAATATGTGTATTTCCATTTCTTATAAGGTAACAGTCACTGAATTAGAAAAAAAATGAAGTTCAATAATGAACGTGATCTCAAGCGCTATAAACAGATATAACATCAAAAATACCGTTCTTATCAAATCAACATGTGTTCACCTTAAATTTATAAAATATATGTCCATTACATCTCAATGAAACAGGAAAAAAAAAAAAACCTGACCATTAGAAAGAGATCATTTTATACTCTTTTAAGATGGTTGATGGTGAGTGCTGTGTCTAGTTGCTCAGTTGTGTCTGACTCTTTGTGACCCCATGGACTGTAGCCAACCAGGCTCCTCTATCCATGGAATTCTCCAGGCAAAAATACTGAAGTGGGTTGCCATGTCTTTCTGCAATGCTGGTGAGTATGAAAACCCAAGGCTAGGGAATGCCCTGGTGGTCCAGTGGTTGAGAATCTGCCTTCCAAGGCAGGGAGCATGGATTTGATCCATGATTGGGGAAATAAGATCCGACAACACAGAGGGCAGTAGAACCCACAAAGGATGCTGCATGCCACAACTAATACCCAAGGCACCCAAATAAGTAAATAAAAATAAATATTTGAAAAAACTCTATGTTATTTACATTCTTCTGGATATATTTGAAAGCATGATATTAACAGTTTTATTTATTTATGGAAGCACCACGAGACTTCCTTCAGGATCTTAGTTTCCTGTCCAGGGACTGACCCAGGTCACCAGAGTGAAAGCATTGAGCACCAAGCACTGGTTTCCCAGAGAATTCCTAGTTTTATTTACTTAAAGGGTTTATTCTTATTGTATGCAAAAGCTGCATCCTTTGCAGTGTTTACACTTACAACAAAAACATTTTGGGTGTCAATTATAAAATGTTTGCAAAAACTTAAGGGAAAGAAAGGAAAATTTTGACTACTTGTTTATGCTTCTAGGCTTCCCTGATGGCTCAGACAGTAAAAAATCTGCTTGCAGTACAGGAGACCAAGGTTTGATCCCTGGGTCAGGAAGACATCCTGGAGAAGGGAAAGGCTAGCCACTCCAGTATTCTTGCCTGGAGAATTCCATGTACAGAGGAGCCTGTAGAGCTATTATCCATGGGTTTGCAAAGAGCCGAACACAACTGGCCAACTAACACGTTCATTTTCATATGCTTCTAGAAATTGCTCAAATTTCAGAATCACCTGGGACATTGTTAAACATAGAGATTCCAGGGCTGCATATCACATCTCAGAAACTCAGATTGCCAGAGGAGAGGGCCTGGGAATCTGAAAGTTCAGTGTTTGCCGCACTTGATTCTGTAGTGAAGTGAATCCCAGGGTGTAAAATCCTCCAATACTTTGGGAAAGATTGATCTCTGGTGTCGCAGAGGTGTAGAATCCACCTGTTAATGCAGGAGACCTGGGTTCAATCTCTGAGTTGCAAAGATCCCCTGGAGGAAGAAATGGCAACCCACTCCAGTATTCTTGCCTGGGAAATCCCATGGACAGAGGAGCCTGGCAGGCTACTGTCTATGGGGTCACAAAAGAGTCAGACACAACTTAGCAATGAAACCACAACAATGAAAGTGAAAGTCGCTCAGTGGTGTCTGACCCTTCATGACTCCATGGACAATACAGTCCATGGAATCCTCCAGGCTAGAATACTGCAGTGGGTAACATTTTCCTTCTCCAGGGGATCTTCCCAACCCTGGGTAAAGCCAGGTCTCCCATATTGCAGGCAGATTCTTTACCAGTTGAGCTACAAGGGGAGAACAACAATAAAAAACATGTTTAAAATACCCAAGAATCTACTCCTTCAGGAAACCCTGAGGGTGGAGGGTCAAGAATTCATTTTTTCATCATTGGACACATTGACCACCTGCCTTGGGAGGAGCAGGTTATTGGTAATTCAATACACCAATCACATGTTGTTGCTTGAGCTGGGAGCTTCATTCTCCCCACCACCCTTCAGAGATTCTAGGACTCCCACACATTCTCTGAGAGCGTCTAGATGTCCTTCATATTGAAAGAAGTTAGGGTATAAGCAAAGCCAAGCGATCTGGGTCCAAACTTCTCAATTTGGGCCACACTTTCAAATCTCCTGGGCTGTGAATCTTAACCCTCAGTGAATCTAAGGAATTGCTATGTGTTTTGTCCAAAAACACATTCTTGTCCAACAGTTGTAGGTCTGAGTTTCTCACAAACTCCAGGTGTTGCCCAGGCTGCATAAAGTGTCATATTAAACAGTGAGTATTAGAGAGCTTTTGAAAAGTACTGATGTTCTGGTTGACTCTGCCAATCTTACTCCATACCCACAGAATCAGTATCTCCAAGAATTGGACCAGGGAGTCAATGTTATTAAAGGTCTCAGACATTTCTAAGGAGCAGGTATATTGCAAATGTGCAGCCAGGCAAATCACCCCACCATCAACCCTGTTTTGGGCTTTACTGTGTCCTGAAAATTCCATATGTTGAGGGGACTTTCACAGTGGTCCAGTGGCTAAGAATCTGCACTTCCAGTGCGAGGGGCTGGGCTCCAGTCCCTGGTCAGGGGACTAGATCCCACATGCTGCCAGGAAGACCAAAGCCCCCATGTGAAACAACTAAGACCTGATGCAGTCAAATTAATTAATTAATTAAAAATATATCTGTAGAATTCCTAGCACCCAACACTTTGGAATGTAACCATATTTGGAAATAATACCTTTAACAAGGTGATTAAGTTAAAACAAGGTCGCTAGGGTGGGCCCTAGTCCAATCTGATGGTTATCCATATAAAAAGAGAGAGGGGAATTCCCTAGCAGGCCAGTGGTTAGGGCTCAGAACTTTCACTGTCAAGGGCCCAAAGTCAAATCGTGGTCTGGAAACTAAGACCCAGAAGGGAAGCATCACAGCTAGCAACAAAAAAAAAAAGAGGAAATTAGGACACAAAAGACATCAAGGATGCTTGGACATAAAGGGACAGGAGGACACAAGAATGCAGCTGTCTATGCATCAAGGAAAGAGACCTCCAGAGACACCACACTGTCAACACCTTGATTCTGGGCTTCGGGCCTCCAAAACTGGGAGAAAACAGTTTTCTGTTGTTTAAATCTGAGGTATTTCTGGTGGCGACCTTAGTACCCTAACACATTCTTTAGATCGGGAGTCCCTAGAGAGGGCTCACCTCAAGGACAGGCAGGATGTACACAGGTGATGACTCAGCTCCCACGTGACTCCCACCCATCAACAAATGCCCACCCACCCAGATTTTCCAGGAGGAAGCCTGCTCCTGTGAAACACTTCTTGCAGACCATTGCTGCTAAAGGTCTCCACCCAACTCTCTTTCTGGCCCCAACATCTTTTACTTCTCTTCTAGACTGTGAGGGACAGAACCTTGAAAACAGAGTGAGGCCTGTGCTCAAACCATCCTGGATGTGAAAGGGAGTATGTCTTTTAATGAAAAAAAAAAAAAGGAATAAAACCCCAGAGCTGTCAAGCAGAATACAATGAAGCTTATCACCAGATGTACCAAAAAGCCTTCATACGTTAGGTTAGGAAAAAGCAGAGGACATGAGTTCAATCTCTTCTGCAGGTAAGGTTTCCAGGAATGAGGACAGCATGATTTCTGTAGATGGGTTGAGAGCAGGTGAATTTATTGAAATCATTTGAGTCTGTAGCCAGAAGAGGAATATGAGTGGAGGGGGTATGTCATCCTTCATTTCCCTCTACCTCCAGAAGTTTCTACGATATGGGCCATGATCACAGGGCTCCCAGAGTTCAGGGAAAGAGGAATGTTTGGTGACTTCATCAAAGCCTGACGCATAGAAGCTGCCTTTCAGAAGCCAACATCAGATTTCTGGGCCATCTGTCAGGCTCAAGAAATGACCTACTAGGAACTCTCTGGTAGTTCTGCAATGGTGAGGACTCTGTACTTTCACTGATGAGTGCATAGATTCTATCCTTAGTTGGGGTTAGAAGCTGCAAGCTTCATAGGCTGGCCAACAAACAAAACAAAAAAAGAAAGACAGACATGACCTATTCCCACTTTTCCTTCCATGGACAACTGCAGGGTCAACTCCAGTGCAGGTCCATTGCTGTGGTCAGGGAGGAAGCTCCCCGAGGCTTGTGACCATGGAGAGACATGTGATCAGCCTGAGTGTCCACCAACAGGGCTGGGCACCTCACACCAACTGAGCACCTGGTACCCAGTAGGAGATCAGCCCTACAGATAAGGGCTGTATGAGAAGTGGACTCTACAAGGTGGCCAGAAAGCACACCTTTCAAGAGGGCACTAATCCAGGTGGCCAGCCTGTTCCGATTTTATCCATCTCTAGGGGAGAGCCAGGCATTTCCATTGTTCTCACAAACCTTTTCCTCTTCTACTCTCCCTGGGACATCTTTATATCAAGAGATTGTTGTTGTTCATTTGCCCAGTTGTATCTGAAACCCCATGAACTGCAACATGCCAGGTCTTGCTGTCCATTACCATCTCCTGAAGTTTGCCCAAGTTCATGTCTATTGCATTGGTGATGCCATCCATCCATCTCATTCTCTATCACCCTCTTCTCCTTCTGCCCTCAATCTTGCCCAGAATCAGAGACTTTCCCAGTGAGTCAGCTGTTGCCATCAGATGATCAATATAGTGGACCTTCAGCTTCAGCATCATTCCTTCTAACAAGTATTCAGGGTTGATTTCCCTTAAGATTGACTGGTTTGATCTCCTTCTTGTCCAAGGGACACTCAGGAGTCTTCACCAGCACCACAACTCGAAGGCAAAAATCTGTGGCACTCTGCCTTCTTTGTGGTCCATCTCTCACAATCGTACATGACCACTAGGAAGACCATAGCCTTGACTATAGAGACCTTTGTCAGCAGAGTAATGTCTCTGCTTTTCCACACACTAAGTTTTTCACAGCTTTCCTGACAAGAAGCAACTGTCTTTTGATTTCATGGTTTCAATCACCATTGCAGTGATTGCACAGGCCAGGAAGAGGAAATCTGTCAGTACTTCCACCTTTTCCCCTTTTATTTGCCATGGAGTAAGGGACCAGATGCCACAAACTTAGTTTTTTTTAATACTTGGTTTAAGCCGGCTATTTCACTCTCCTCCTTGATCCTCACCTCATCAGTCCAGAGCGTCTGGCTTCTTGCTACTTCTGCTCTCAGTTCTAATTCGCTTAGTAAGAAATCGTAAAAGGATGGTTTCACAGGTTAAATGCAAGGGTGGTACAGAGAGGGACTGAACCTTAATGGACCATGACACATTGCAAAACTCAATGACAACTTGCACCACCTGCTTACCCACATTATTAAAGGTAAAGTGAAAGTGTTAGTCAGTCCTGTCTGATTCTTTGTGACTCCATGTACTGTAGCCCAACAATTCCATAGGCTCCTCTATGGAATTATCCAGTAAAGAATACTGGAGTGGGTAACCACTCCCTTCTCCAGAGGATCTTCCCGATTCAGGGACTAAGCCTGAGTCTACTGCATTGCTGGTGGGTTCTTTACCATCTGAGCTACCAGGAAAGCTCAAATCAAAATGATACTAATTTCTAGGACATTCCTAGATTAAACTTTGGCTGGTCCATGCTGGTTTCAGCTCCACTGGCCAGAAAAAGTGGTGTAGTTGGAGCCCTCCACTCTGAAGGGCTGATCTGATTATCATTATTTTGTTTTAGTTACTAAATATCTCTGAATCTCAGAGGACTAGGTCTAAGCAAAGAGGTCTGATGGGTAAAGAGAATTTGTTAAAAGCCTTAATGCTGTCAAATTGGCAGATAACCAGGATTTGGAGGAAATTTTATCTTTACCATGTGGCTTAAGGTAAAAACGTAAGGATTAAGATTTTTAAAAAAAAGGTACAGATGAATCAACACTGAAATACTCAACTCAGAAGTGACTTTTTTTGACAATTGGGAATGGATTTCCATCAGCCTTTGAACAAATAATTGTGTGTGAAAGTTTTTATTAATATAAAAACAAAATAAAACCTGTGGTAATATTAGTGGCATAAAAGCACACTTAGACAATGGATTCAAGGATGTTGGGTTTTCTCTTAGAAACTGGAGGCTTCCCTGGCAGCTCAGATGGTAAAAAATCTGCCTGGGTTAGGACGATCTCCTGGAAAAGAGAATGACTACCCACTGCAGTATTCCCACCTGTAGAATTCCATGGGCAGAGAACGCTGGGAGGCTACAGTCCATTGATTCCCAAAGAATCAGATCCAGCTGAGCAGTGGGAAGGTGGGCACGGGCTGGTGTGTCCCAAAGGCTCCAGATGGTCTGCTGGTGAATATGCCCCAGGACTCCGGGCCTGACGTTGTACAGTGAACCCATCTTGGCACTGCCCATGGCCCGAGATGGAGGTTTTGCATCTGCTGGATCCACTGAGGAAAACCCCAGTGGCTGGGTGGGGTTAGTAGTAGGGGTTCCTTGGAAGAAGATTCCCACCAGCGGTGCTCACTCCTGGACACTTAGTTCAGTCCAGGCCCTGAGGATGCACCTTGTATATGATGACAGATTGAACAGCCTCAGAAATAAGTGAGGAGGTGGATGCCCTGGAAATGAGAACCACAGGGAGTGGAAAGATGGTGCCCTGAACTCCTTTAGCTGATCCTGGCCTATCAGAGAGCATCTAGGCCCCACTCATGCTCAGGCCGTTTTATAGAACCACTAACAGGAGAGTCATGAATTTCAAGGGGAGAATCATGGTCACAGGTCACAGAGGACACCAAATGATTGACATTGAAGTTCCCTTTATTTCTTTGTAACAATCCAACAGAGGGGTAATGACCCCATCACCCTACCAAGCCCAAAACTCCCCCTCCAAAAATCAGATTCACATTTCTAACTGTGTAGGAACATATCTCTCCAAAAATCCCACCAAGCCCTCCCCCACTGCCCACTCTAAATCACTTTCTCCTGCTTACACTGAAAAATTGTCTGAAACTGTTGTGTTCATTCTCAGCCTGCCACTCATGAGCTGGGCTAGTCGGGCAAGTAGCAGGGGCACAGGATGGGCTCGGTGTCATAGAGGATCTGGTCACCGCAGTGTGGACAGGGGCTGGCGCTGACCCAGAACATGCTGGACCGCCCAGACTTGCACAGAAGCTGCTTGAGCCGGGCATGCAGCTGAGCCAGAAGGCCCAGGTGCAGGGTGCCATGCACATCCTCATAGCTCTCCAGGGGTGCAGGGTACAGCACGTGGCTCAGCTTACTCAGCCCCATGGTGTGGTGCAGCAGGCTCTCCAGCACAGCCATAGAGATAGGGTTGCCACAGAAGCTGAAGGTGGTGAGCTGGGAGCAGCCGCTCAGGGAGGGTAAGAGGGCACTGAACTGAGAGTCCATGATGCCGCACTCATCCAGGTCCAGTTCCTGCAGGGTGGCTGAGGTCCTCTCAATCAGGACCTGCAGGGACTCCAAGTTGAGGCTGGTCAGGTTGACCCCGCTGAGGCCAAGGTCCTTCAGCAGGCTGACGCTCGGGCACTGCGACAGGTATGTCAGGTCTGACTCCGAAATCAGGCAATTGGTGATCGACAGGGTCTCCAGAGGGGTGTTCAGGCACCTGGGGAAAGACAGAGCAGTTAGTGTCAGGGGCAGAGGGATATGGGGAGGAGAGGCCCCTTTCACAGGAACACAGGGGATCTCACTGGCTTGGAGCTGGCCTCTCACCTCCTTGACAGGAAGGCAGGGGTTCTTCCAGGGGGAAGGTCATGCTCATATGGTTATGACCTCCCCCTGCACAAAATGATGAACTATTTTTAATGTGGGAAACAAACTGTAAACAAAGATTATTTGCCTATTTCAGCTTACTAGTATTTTGTTCACAGGAATTAAGATGTTTGTACAGGACACGGCTAGTTGAATTCAACAGCAGGCTGGATGCAGTAGACATGGGCTGGTGGGTCCCAGCAGTTACAGACGATCCCTGGGTGCATATCCCCCAGATATCCGGGGGCCACAAACCATCCATCATCACCGACAATTCATCCATCATCACCTACAATTCTTTGTCATTCTCTGTCATCGTCTCAGCTAAGACATCACTCTCTCGGAAAGAATTCCCAAGGGCATCACACCTGACCCCCACTATGCGGACTCCCAGCACAAGTCCCATTTGGCAGCATCTAACCTAGGCCACGCCTCTGACCCTAACCAGGGAGGTGACCTGACAAGAAGCCCGGGGACAGAGCGGCCATACCGTGAGGACTTCCAAGTGGCCTGTGCACACTGGCCATGTCCCCAGCAGGCACAAATAGACACCCCGATGGTAAAGAAATGAAAGAGGCCAGGTTTTGCTGCAGAGCTGGCGCCACACCTCACCTGAGCACCTGGTGCAGGCGGCCCTCGAGGAAGGAGATGGAGTCCAGGTAGAGCTCCTGCAGGTGGGGCAGGTTCAGGAACTGTGCACTGAGCTGGTTGACGCAGTTCTCCTGGTCCGGGGTGGTATGTGGCAATATGTGGATGCGAGACAGCAGCAGCCGGCGCAGGTTGCCCATCCGGCCCAGGTGCGGCAGGAACCTGCTCAGCGTGGCCAGCTTCCAGATGCAGTTGACCTCCAGGTCCTGAATGGAGTCCAGCTGCACCACCTTCAGGATCTTCCTGATGCTCTTCATGGGCATGGTGAAGATCCTCAGCTTCTGGCAGCGGATGTGCAGCAGCTTCCCCCTCTTCTTGGCCTTCTTCAGCAGGTAGCTGAGGGTCTCATCCAGAGTGTCCTCCTTGATGCACAGGTCGACCAGCACCTCCACAGGGGCCTGCTCTGGCTTCAGCCCCGCCTGCGCCTCCACCCTGCACCTCTTCTGCATTGGTTGGGCTGGCTCAGGCTCCAGCAGTGAGCAAACACTGACCTTCATCCCGGACCACAGGGTCCAGAAGTCCTGGTGGGTTTTCCGGCGCAAGTCCAGCACCTGCAGCTTCCACCGCCTGTGAGGCCGCAGGGGAAAGGCTGAGCCATGCAGAGGCCAATGGGCACCAGGACCCCATGAGTTCTCTGCACTCCACGTACCACAGCTCCTCTGGCTTCTAGGTCCCCCTTGGTTCCCACTTTAAGGGATAATGGGGGGTGGCCCACATGCTTTTTCTGCCCTCTCCCCCTCAACCAGTCCTATACATCCAATTGCTTGTTTCCATATGAGTCCTCATCCACCTGCCCTGTCTGCACCTTGCTTACACCCCCAGGCCTCACCAGTCTGCCAGGTTGACCTTACCTGGGGCGGACCTCCTGAGCAAGCAGGACATCCAGACCATCGAGTGCTGCCTGGAAGGTGTCCAGATGAGGCTGGTGGTCTTGCATCAGGGCCCCCAGTGGGAGGCAGGGGAAGGGCCAGGCCTGCACCATCGCCTTCAGGGCCTCTGTGTGCCTTCCAGCAAAGGCCTCCATAAACAGTGGTGGAAAGAGCTCGATGGGCAGCTCCTCCAGAGCCATGATGGCCAAGGCCTCATTGCGCAGCAGGCACTGTGCGCCCAGCTCCAGGAGTCGGGGTGGGGCCTGGACGTTCATCCTGAAGAACCTCCTCTGGAATGAGTCCTGGGAGGACGTCAGAGAGCAAGGGCATGGGAGTGGGGGGTGGCGTTTCCTTCTCTGGTCAAGGAACCGGGGAGACCCTGCTGTCCCTCCACCCTCAGGGAACCAAGGCAGGGTCAGAGACATCCTCTGGCCACAAAGTCACAGCTTTTGTCCCACCAGCACATGGACAAGCATCTCTCCAGGCAGCAACACAGGGACAAGGTGACCTCTTGCTCCATCCCGTATCTCCTGGCTGCTGCATTTAATCCCAGCCCTACTGGCCGGTAGATACCTAGGAGTCTGACAGCTGACCCCACTCTCTTCAGAGAAAGCTTCTGATTATTACTCAAGGGCTGAAAACAGGAATCAGGAGTTTAGCCCAACACAGCCTGTCTCTAAACTCCAACCAATAACTCACACAATGAGTGCTGTTAGGTCACTACATAAAAAAGTCACTTTCACTGGGTGTCTCTTCTACAAATGTTATTACCATTTGGTTCAGTGGACCAAAGCACTCACATTCAGAACAAAACCTCCACTCTTTCAAATATTCTACAGATTTTTTTTTTTTTTTGTATCCCATGGGATTAAAAAAGTCTTTAGCTTTTAATACAAAAAGAAACCCCCAAAATCCTTTAGGCTAGTCAAATCACAAAACTGTAAAATAATATGAACTATAATCACTGGTCTCAAACTAAAATGTAAAATGTCACCCAAAAATTCCTCCTAATTAGATGTCTTTCATTAAATCAATTCCAGGAACTTCCCTGAATTTCAGTGTGGAGGACTGTATTCTTTCACAGCAGGGGCATGAGTTCTATCCCCTTCAGGGATCTATGACACCAGATGCTGTTCTGTGTGGCCCCATCCCCTAAATCTCACCCCACCCTAACCCATCCCTCACTGCCCCTACCCTGTCAAATTTTATCTAGTTAGGAAATGTTGTAATGATCTGTACAAGTGGAGAAAATCAGAGAAGCAACCAAACTGTCTGGGATAAAGGTAAAACTGCATGTAGACGGAAAAGCAAAGTATACAATTGCCAACGTGAATGGAAAGGCAAAGAAAATTCTCCACAGGATCGTGGCCTGCATGGACTGTCCCATGAAGACCCCAGCAGGTACATCTGTCAGAGCCCAATGCTCCAGCGTGGAGCAGTGTGCTCAGTCCTCAGACCCTCTTCTCCTTCCAGGACACAGTTTTCCGATTCTGGCTGAAATTTCCATTTCCAGATAAAGTGCTATCTTACTACTAGATTTCCATCCAGCTAAGGCTGAGTGGTTTTTGTTTTTGTTTTTGTTTTTTTACTTTCTCACTACATACAACTGATGGGATCCTGTCTGTTCACAATAGGTTACCAAAATATTTAAAAATATAAAAGAAGAAAACTAACCTGAAGGTACATTCGTTGGGGGAGTTTGGGCCACATCAAAATCAACCAAATGTTCACATTCAGACAGCTTTGTGTGGATGGTGATGTCACCCCAGAAAACAAAGAAACAAAGTAAGATTCCTGAGTATCACACTGTCACTTCTACACTGTCAGACAGTGAAACATGTTCCCGTTCACAGAGGAACAGAGGTGTAATGGAGGGATGATGGGTCCTCCAGATTTTGAGAGTGAAGAATTCCCTGGAACTGGTCAGATCAAAATACACCTAGGAATGGGGAACACATGTATACCTGTGGCGGATTCATTTTGATATTTGGCAAAACTAATACAATTATGTAAAGTTTAAAAATAAAATAAAATTAGAGGAAAAAAAAAAAAATACACCTAGGAGCTGGCCAGGAGAACAGAGGGACCAGACATTTGTAACAAAACCATGAAAGTACCCAAGAAAGTGTGCTTTGTTTGGAGGAATTCAAAGACTTATCTTAGCCTAGGCTTGTGAAATTGTCAGAAGAGGGAGTGGCTAAAAAGGGACCAGTGGATCCCTTAAACCCAAGACAAACCCAAGATCCAGACTTCCTTCCTCCCTGGAGGCAAAAGGGCATTTCCTTTGTGAAGCTAGGCTATTACATTTACGAATGTGTTTTAGGAGAGGATGGAACTGTTTTGGCTGGCCAAACCTTGGACAGGCATTGTTTTGCCTGAAAGCCACTTATGGCTTAGGGTCGTGGGCTCTCCTGAAGGGAAATAAACGTGGGCCAAGGACATAAATCTGTGTCAGCAAATGGCTGTAAACCGGAGGCTCAGGGGTCCTCTGCACATCCCAGCCTGGGCTCTGTCCAGCGACCTGTACCCTCAACATGACCTTCAAAGGCTCCTTCCCAATGTAGCTGGGTAACCTGACCTTCCCTCAGTGCCAGTGAACAAGAAATCCAAAGCGCCTTTGAAACCGCCCTCCCGCCCAACCCCAACCCCTCTCCCTCCCTTAAGGCTCTCACTTACAGAGATTCTGATGGGAGCTCAACTTTAAGCCCACAAATACAATTCAGTTTTTCCTTTGCTCTGCATTAAGAACAGGTAGCCACACGGACTTTCTCCCTGGGGAGGTGCAAATCCTGCATCAAAGGGTCTGGGTTGAAGCCCCTTCTGGGCCGGCTGACACACTGGTTCTGTTGAGGTCTCAGAACACAGACAGATGGAACCTCTCCACGCCTGGCATTGTGATGCCCCAACAATTCTATATGGAAGGCAAGAAGGAGGCCTTCCCTGAAAGCTACTCTACAGTTTGTTAACTTCCTGGATATGGCATTCACCAAATTCCCACCATCCCCATCAGCAGCCAGAGATGTGGGTGTCCCTTAAATAGAGTTAAAACCCCTAAAATAGGGTTAAGCTGGAATGTGCCTTAAGGGCACTTTGACTTCCGGCAATCACCTTGGCCAAACAGCTGCAGAAGCTCAAGATTAGCAACGAAGAGAATCATCCAGTCCCTGATTAAGTAACAACCATGAGGATGCTGGCACCTTCCACCAGTACTTCAAATAACTTTCAGAGAGAAGTCAAAATTCACCCCTGGTTTCCTTTCCAGCCTGGTGAGTGTGAGAAAGCCAAGGCAGGGCTCTGCCATGCTCCACAAAGGAGGAACTGGAAGGCCTACTTGGGGGAAGATGGACGAATGTGCCCCAGTGAACATTAGGAAGAGCTAGCTGACTTCATAGGGACTCAGGGAAACAGGAAAAAGCAGAAGTCTAAGCTTGGGATGTTTCCATGGGAACTCAGCATCCAGGAGATCTAAGGATGCAGGAGGGACCACTGTCTTCAAATGATCTAAAATCAAGGAGTATCAGTAAAAAGTTTTTTCTAGTGAGGCAGGGGACAGGCCTCTATCCACCCCCAGCTCCACAGAGTCTGTTTGTGCAGGGGACTCACTGAACACCGAAGCACAAGGGGCTCATCTGCATGAAGACGTGTTCTTCCTGCCCAGTGTCAGGTTTGGCCAGGACAACTCCCAGGACCCAGGCGTAGTCAACCTGGGGGACATATCTACCTGTTTTTGTGTTGCACAGGCTGGTGCAGCCACTGAGCTCATTTCGTCATGGGAAGAGCTCATTCCCTCTCTAGTGGCAGAATTCCTTCTGTGACTGCAAAGCATCTGCTCCCCAGGGCTTTCCTGGGGCCCTTTGGAATGAATCTGCACCCAAAGAGTCACTAGAAATGTTGGAAAATGACCCTCCCTGGCTTCTGGAGGAAGACCACAGCCTGGATGATCCTCAGAGGCCCCAGACTGACGAGAAGCCTTGGGGACCCAGCCTCCAGCAGCCGAGATCCCACCTGGAGTTCCAGTATGTCTGTCCTCCCTCCACTCTGGAGTCAGACCCCTGCTTACACTGGAATAGTCTACCCTCTCTATGAGACCTCTTTGCCTCTTTCTGTGCTTGGCTAGACAGATTCAATGACATCTAGACCTAAACAAAAGAGGCCCCCTCCTTCTTCCTCCTGATTGAAGACTTGCCAGATGTCTAGGTCACCCTAACTCTAACCAGTTACTCCCTAGGGTGGTGATTCTAGAGGCAAAGCAACAGTAGGATGGAGTCGGTGGGGGAAGGGAGGTTGAGGGCCCTATCCAGGCAGGTAGGACTGCAGCACTTGGCAGGGGATAGCCCAGAACAAGGGGGAGGCAGAAAATGACAGCAGAACTAGGGGCCTAGACTCCTGGCTCTCAGAGCTGCATCTCATTTTCTGGAGGGGTGTCAGGATCGCTGAGGGCACTGCAGCCTGCACTTGGGGCCTAGGAGTGCCCCGAGGTGGTAGGGACAGAATAAGAGAACAGAATGTTCAAACAGTTAGCTTGAAACTTCATTAGGGAACTGTAGATAGAGAAGAAACTTTATGGGGTTTTGGGAGACCACAATAAGACTAATGACACTCAAGAAAATAATGGGAAAATTCTGAAACATGCAGGCTTGCTTGACACATAAAGCAAAACAAATGCTTAGCATCAAAGCCAGCTTGGATTTCTTTTTTTTTTTTTTTTAATTTTATTTAATTTTTAAACTTTACATAATTGTATCAGTTTTGCCAAATATCAAAATGAATCCACCACAGGTATACATGTGTGCCCCATCCTGAACCCTCCTCCCTCCTCCCTCCCCATACCATCCCTCTGGGTCGTCCCAGTGCACTAGCCCCAAGCGTCCAATATCGTGCATTGAACCTGGACTGGCATCTCGTTTCACCAAGCTAACTTGCTTAGCAACAAAACCATGCAGCAGAAGCATGAGACATGGCCCAAAATAATCAAACTGTGGTGGCAAGAGACTTACATCCTGGCTAGTGAGCTCCATGAGTTAATAACCCCAGAAACATGGTCTTTGGCCACTAAGACAACTTCTTTCCAGAATGTGCCCCCAAACAATAAAACAATAGCAGAAAACAGGACCTACAACCTGCCCAGTGATCAACAACTTACTGCTGCTGCTGGTAAGTCGCTCAGTCGTGTCCGGCTCTGTGCGACCCCATAGACGGCAGCCCACCAGGCTCCAACGTCCCTGGGATTCTCCAGGCAAGAACATTGGAGGGGGTTGCCATTTCCTTCTCCAATGCGGGAAAGTGAAAGGGAAGTCGCTCAGTCATATCCGACTCTTCACGACCCCATGGACTGCAGCCCACCAGGCTCCTCCATCCATGGGATTTTCCAGGCAAGAGTGCTGGAATGGGGTGTCATTGCCTTCTCCAAATCAACAACTTAATGCCTCCCCAAAACAGGCTCTGTGCATACAAAACACTATCACTTTTGGAAAGATGACTTTTCAAAATGAAAGACCTGCATTGAATTGAGACCTGAAAATATTTTTCCCAAGTAATACTACAGGGAAGTCTAGTGTGCTGCAGTCCATGGGATGGCAAAGAGTTGGATACTACTGAGCAACTGAAATGAACTGAACTGAACTACGATATCCTAGCCTGACCATATAGAATGGACAAATAAACTTCCCTGCCCTACCTGGGGGAGGCACTGGTAATGGAAACATGCTGTCTACTCAAGAAAAAGAAGATATTTTCCCCCCTCCCCTCTTCCTCTGATTGTGAAAGTGTAACTGAGTACTTAGGGCAACACAAGGCTTGTGAACCTTCCAAGTGTCCTCCTGTAATAAATGACTTCTTTTCTAGCACTTCACTTTTCATATAATTTCTTTCTAGTATTAAGTATTAGTCGCTCAGACATGTCTGACTTTTTGTGACCCCATAGACTGTAGCCCATCAGGCTCCTCTGTCCTTGGGATTCTCTAGGCAAAAATACTGGAGTGGGTTGCTATTTCCAACTCCAGTGGACCTTCCCAACTGTACATAAAGGAGACTTCATTAACGTGCAGTAGAGGATACCCCCAGTTAACCTGTTACAGAAAATTGCCTCTTAAGTCTTTAAATTCTATATCAGTTCTATACCTCTGCTTGGCCGATTGCTTATTTATGTAGGTTTTAAGGTGAATGACCTGGGGCTATTTGTTCTATCATGACACAGAAAGGACTGTGGTGCCAGAGCTCTTGGGAGCCCTGGAAACAATACCTAATAGTTTCACAGGGTCTGACTGTTTCTTTTTGCTTAAGGAAGATGCCAGTGTCTGTCCCTCCTTCCTATTTCCAAGGGCACATGAAGGGAGCACTGAGACTGGACACACAGATGAGAGAGGCTCAGAGGAAGTGGGTGCGGGCAGCTTGGGAGGGAATATTTCTAATATTTACAAAGTGGCTAGCTGGCATCCTTCTCGGTGACTGGAAGGGACACCTTGTGAGACAATCATGTTCATCTTCTAGTAAGCAGTATGTATGAGGCAGGTGACATACAACACAGGCATAACTAACACTGTTTTGTTAGGTGACATACAACACAAGTATAACTAATGTTTTATATTGGATATAAAAGTTAATACTGGAGAAGGTGATGGCACCCCACTCCAGTACTCTTGCCTGAAAAATCCCATGGACGGAGAAGCCTGGTAGGCTGCAGTCCATGAGGTTGCCCAGAGTCGGACACGACTGACCGACTTCACTTTCACTTTTCACTTTCATGCATTGGAGGAGGAAGTGGTAACCCACTGCAAAGTTCTTGCCTGGAGAATCCCAGGGAAGGGCGAGCCTGGTGGGCTTCCGCTCAGAGTCGCACAGAGTCGAACACGACTGACCGACTTCACTTTCACTTTTCACTTTCATGCATTGGAGGAGGAAATGGCAACCCACTCCAGTGTTCTTGCCTGGAGAATCCCAGGGAAGGGCGAGCCTGGTGGGCTTCCGCACAGAGTCGCACAGAGTCGAACACGACTGAAAAACTTCCCTCCCTCCCCTCAAAGGTTAATAGAGTAAACCCTAAGAGTTCTCATCAAAATGAAAATACTTTTTTCTATTTAAAATTGTATTCAATTTATCCATTGATAAATGTTCACTAGACTTACTGTGCTTATCATTGCAGGATGGATGTAAGTGGATTCATGATGCTGAACACCTTAAACTTACACAGGGCTATATGTCAATTCTATTAATGTCTCAGTAAGACTGGAAAGAAAAATTAAAAAGCCATGATATTCCACTCAGGTTGTCTGAATAAACGAAAAGCAAGCAAGCCTCAAATATAATGACAGGCAAACCTGATCTGTTCGGTGGAGCAGGGCCACCAGGGTGACAACTCATGTTGAGAGTGCAAAGCCAACTTAATAATGTAAGGCACAATTATTATATTTTCCCACAGCCATTCCGTATTTTTTATTTTATTATTTTTTTAAATTTTATTTTATTTTTAAACTTTACAATATTGTATTAGTTTTGCCAAATATCGAAATGAATCCGCCACAGGTATACCCGCGTTCCCCATCCTGAACCCACCTCCCTCCTCCCCCCCCTACCCTCCCTCTGGGTCGTCCCAGTGCACCAGCCCCAAGCATCCAGTACCGTGCATCGAACCTGGACTGGCGACTCGTTTCATACGTGATATTACACATGTTTCAATGCTATTCTCCCAAATCTCCCCACCCTCTCCCTCTCCCACAGAGTCCATAAGACTGATCTATACACTGGTGTCTCTTTTGTTGTCTCGTACACAGGGTTATTGTCACCATCTTTCTAAATTCCATATATATGCGTTAGTATACGGTATTGGTGTTTTTCTTTCTGGCTTACTTCACTCTGTATAATAGATTCCAGTTTTATCCATCTCATTGGAACTGATTCAAATGTATTCTTTTTAATGGCTGAGTAATACTCCATTGTGTATATGTACCACAGCTTTCTTATCCATTCATCTGCTGATGGGCATCTAGGTTGCTTCCATGTCCTGGCTATTATAAACAGTGGTGCGATGAACATTGGGGTACACGTGTCTCTTTCCATTCTGGTTTCCTCAGTGTGTATGCCCAGCAGTGGGATTGCTGGATCATAAGGCAGTTCTATTTCCAGTTGTTTAAGGAATCTCCACACTGTTCTCCATAGTGGCTGTACTAGTTTGCATTCCCACCAACAGTGTAAGAGAGTTCCCTTTTCTCCACACCCTCTCCAGCATTTATTGCTTGTAGACTTTTGGATCGCAGCCATTCTGACTGGCGTGAAATGGTACCTCATAGTGGTTTGGATTTGCATTTATCTGATAACGAGTGATGTTGAGCATTTTTTCATGTGTTTGTTAGCCATCTGTATGTCTTCTTTGGAGAAATGTCTATTTAGTTCTTTGGCCCATTTTTTGATTGGGTCATTTATTTTTCTGGAATTGAGCTGTAGGAGTTGCTTGTATATTTTTGAGATCAGTTGTTTGTCCGTTGCTTCATTTGCTATTATTTTCTCCCATTCTGAAGGCTGCCTTTTCACCTTGCTAATAGTTTCCTTTGTTGTGCAGAAGCTTTTAAGTTTAATTAGGTCCCATTTGTTTATTTTTGCTTTTATTTCCAATATTCTGGGAGGTGGGTCATAGAGGATCCTGCTGTGATGTATGTCGGAGAGGGTTTTGCCTATGTTCTCCTCTAGGAGTTTTATAGTTTCTGGTCTTACGTTGAGATCTTTAATCCATTTTGAGTTTATTTTTCTGTATGGTGTTAGACAGTGTTCTAGTTTCATTCTTTTACAAGTGGTTGACCAGTTTTCCCAGCACCACTTGTTAAAGAAATTGTCTTTAATCCATTGTATATTCTTGCCACCTTTGTCAAAGATGAGGTGTCCATATGTGCGTGGATTTATCTCTGGGCTTTCTATTTTGTTCCATTGATCAATATTTCTGTATTTGTGCCAGTACCATACTGTCTTGATAACTGTGGCTTTGTAATAGAGTCTGAAGTCAGGTAGGTTGATTCCTCCAGTTGCATTCTTCTTTCTCAAGATAGCTTGGGCTATTCGAGGTTTTTTGTATTTCCATACAAATTGTGAAATTATTTGTTCTAGCTCTGTGAAGAATACCATTGGTAGCTTCTTAGGGATTGCATTGAATCTATGAATTGCTTTGGGTAGTATACTTATTTTCACTATATTGATTCTTCCAATCCATGAACATGGTATATTTCCCCATCTATTAGTGTCCCCTTTGCTTTCTTTCACCAGTGTTTTATAGTGTTCTATATATAGGTCTTTAGTTTCTTTAGGTAGATAAATTCCTAAGTATTTCATTCTTTCCGTTGCAATGGTGACTGGAATTGTTTCCTTAATTTCTCTTTCAGTTTTCTCAGTATTAGTGTATAGGAATGCAAGGGATTTCTGTGTGTTGATTTTATATCCTGCAACTTTACTATAATCATTGATTAGTTCTAGTAATTTTCTGGTGGAGTCTTTAGGGTTTTCTATGTAAAGGATCATGTCATCTGCAAACAGTGAGAGTTTTACTTCTTCTTTTCCAATTTGGATTCCTTTTATTTCTTTTTCTGCTCTGATTGCTGTGGCCAAAACTTCCAAAACTATGTTGAATAGTAATGGTGAAAGTGGGCACTCTTGTCTTGTTCCTGACTTTAGAGGAAATGCTTTCAATTTTTCACCATTGAGGATAATGTTTGCTGTGGGTTTGTCATATATAGCTTTTATTATGTTGAGGTATGTTCCTTCTATTCCTGCTTTCTGGAGAGTTTTTATCATAAATGGATGTTGAATTTTGTCAAAGGCTTTCTCAGCATCTATTGAGATAATCATATGGTTTTTGTTTTTCAATTTGTTAATGTGGTGTATAACCTTGATTGATTTGCAGATATTGAAGAATCCTTGCACCCCTGGGATAAAGCCCACTTGGTCCTGGTGTATGGTCTTTTTAATGTGTTGTTGGATTCTGATTGCTAGAATTTTGTTAAGGATTTTTGCATCTATGTTCATCAGTGATATTGGCCTGTAGTTTTCTTTTTTTGTGGGATCTTTGTCAGGTTTTGGTATTAGGGTGATGGTGGCCTCATAGAATGAGTTTGGATGTTTACCTTCCTCTGCAATTTTCTGGAAGAGTTCGAGCAGGATAGGTGTTAGCTCTTCTCTAAATTTTTGGTAGAATTCAGCTGTGAAGCTGTCTGGACCTGGGCTTTTGTTTGCTGGAAGATTTTTGATTACAGTTTCAATTTGTGTGCTTGTGATGGGTCTGTTAAGATTTTCTAATTCTTCCTGTTCCAGTTTTGGAAAGTTGTACTTTTCTAAGAATTTGTCCATTTCTTCCACGTTGTCCATTTTATTGGCATATAATTGTTGATAGTAGTCTCTTATAATCCTTTGCATTTCTGTGTTGTCTGTTGTGATCTCTCCATTTTCATTTTGTGTGTGTGCCTTTCTCAGCCCTGTGCCTGCCGACTGTGCAACCATTGTGTGTGTGTGTGTGTGTGTGTGTGTGTGCTGTTCTCAGCCCTGTGCCCTGGCGACTGTGCAACCAGTTTGTGTGTGTGTGTGTGTGTGTGTGTGTGTGTGTGTGTGTGTGCGCTGTTCTCAGCCCTGTGCCCTGGCGACTGTGCAACTGTTTTGTGTTTGTGTTTGTGTTTTCCCCTTAGTGAGCTGTGCAATCTTGATAGACCCAAGATCCTTGAGATTCAGGTTCAGCCTGACTGCGCCCCCAGCAGTTGCCTTCACATGTGCAGGGAGCGGGCATGTGCCCAACTCAGCCTCGTGGTCAATCAGATTGCAGGCGGGGATACCAGGCAGCCAATCATCGGTGGCAGTGGGAGGGCCTGTAGGGGCAGCTGCAGTGGTGCCCCAGGCCTGAGGAGGCCTCGTTGCCTCAGGCATAACCCCGGAACTACCTAGTGGCAGGTGAGCACAGGCAGTTCTGGCACCGTTGCCAAATGAGACCGCCAAAGCCAGGGGCGTGGTGCCACCAAACGGGTGCCTGAGGGCCTAGGGGAGGTTTTCTCGGTGCCCCACGCACGCGGAGCCTTGCTCGGCGGGGCGGCCTGTGAGGGCCGGTGGGCCCTCAGGACAAAGCGTGCGGCTGGGCCCACAGGCCCCCGAGTCCCCTTTCGCCATCTCCAGTCTAGTCTGTGCTGACGTTGCTGCTCTCTGGCGGCCTTCCGCCCCCGGTGGTGGGAGGAGCCAGCTAAGTGGAAGGGCCTGTCAGGCCCCTGGCCCCCACCAAGGTCTTCTGTGGAACATAACGTGTTTAAACACACACACACACACACACACAAATCTTCACCGTGGGTTTGTGGCTCCGCCCGACCCAGTCCTGAACCCAGGCATAGTCAGGCGTGCGCAGCATAAAAACGTCGATCTAGTGGCCTCTTCACTGCCACAGTGGCTTGATCATTTTCCTGTTTCCTATGTGGTCCTCAGACTCCAGGGTGCCCCTGTCCCTGGGGGCCCCAAGATTCAGGCCTTTGGTTCAGATAGTTGGCAAATGAGGTATTTGTTTGTTTGTTTGTTACTGAGAGAAGGCAACAGGAATTCAATCGCTTGGCTCTGGCTGAGTGTGAGACGCCTGGTCAGCAGCCCGTAGGGTAGGTCCTGGGGGATAGAATATTCCCGGAACACGTGACTCACCTTGACCCCAGGATGTGACCTTCTCCTGCCTGGGAAGTGTCAAGCGCTCAGGTTTTCAGTGTGCTCCTGAGGTAAGGTGACAGACATCTTTACAATAAGGAGTAAAGTTGTGTCTTTCTTGCCTTCTGTTTTTCTCCTTTCATTCATGGGCTGACACGTTGTAGTTGAGAGAGATTTCTCCTGATTGGGGATTAGCTGACCCTGAATGCAGGTGATAACTTCAGGGAAGTCATGGTTTCAAGTCACTCTGAAGCTCTCCGAGTTGCAACCTTAGAAACAGGCAATGGGGCTAGTGGCTTGCTTTCCCCTGCCTTCTTGAAAGAAAAAAAGTAAGAGCACCATGGGTTTAAGGTGTGTACAGATGACTCCTACAACTTGGTGAGGCCAAAATGGGGCAATGCACATATCCTAAGGTTTTAGCTATAAAATCAAAGTAATGAAGGTGTGGGTGTTGCATGGTGGCCTGGTGGTTAGGATTCTGGGCTTTCACTGAAGTGGTCTGGGTTCCATCTCTGGTCAGGGAAATGGGATCCCACAAGCCAAGCAGCATGGCCAAATAAATAAAAGAATAAAGTGGTTTGTTCAGAGAAAATGTCATGTGGTTTAACATGTTTACATGGGATATCTTACTCATTTCTGTACCCTTAAGGGCTTTATTTCATTAAGTAGTTGAACTCCACCGGATGGAGGCCGGGGAGCATCTGAGTTCATTTCATGCCAGTAAGCAAGATCTTGTGCCTACGGCTCTGTTGTATAGTTATATAATGCTGGTACAGTTTTGAACTTCACAGCATATCAGTGTTGCCATGTTTTGTTTTGGTCACACCATGTGACTTCATAGGATCTTAGTTCCCCAACCAGGGATCGAACACAGGATCCTGGAAGTGAGAGGGCTGAGTCTTAACCACTGGACTGCCAGGCAACTCCTGTTTTTAGAAGTTTTGGTTTTTTGGTGTGTTTTAACTTTTGCCAAATATAGAGGAGAACTATTCTGTGTGAAAGTATGATGTGAATGATATTAAAATTCAAAATGTTTGTGTTGTACATATTATCTCAAAATTGAATACTTTGAAAGAACTTAAATTTGTTGTCTTGGTCTAGAATCCAGTTGGGTAGTTTAGCCCCAGTGTCTCTCCTGAGGTTGTAGTCCAGCTTTTATTTGGTTTGGCAACCTCTGAAGACTTGGCTTGCTGAATCTAAGCTCTCTCACTTGGCTGTACTCAAATGAGCCCTCAGTTCCCTCTGTGGGCCTCTCCAAGGGGCTGCTCGTACGGAGGCTGCTGTCTTTTCTCAGAATGAGTGATTCAGAAAAGAACTTGCGCCCAAGATAAAGTGCAGAGTCTTTTTCCAGAAGTTACACATCTTCACTTCTGTGTTTGCTAAGTCTCACACCTCAACACTGTGATAGTTTGAGCGAGAAGTACACAGGGGTGGGAATATCAAGAGATGTGATTCTCTTGGGGTCATCTTGAAGGCTGATTTCCATACCCATTAATCCACCATGCCAACCTTTCTTCATATGATCTCAGTTCTGTTACTGTGAGTGAATTATTTGGCTTGTGTACACTTCTTGTGTGCTCAGTTCAGTTCAGTTCAGTTCAGTCACTCAGTCGTGTCCAATTCTTTGTGACCCCATGAATCGCAGCATACCAGGCCTCCCTGTCCATCACAAACTCCCGGAGGTCACTCAGACTCAAGTCCATCGAGTCAGTGATACCATCCAGCCATCTCATCCTCTGTCGTCCCCTTCTCTTCCTGCCCCCAATCCCTCCCAGCATCAGAGTCTTTTCCAATGAGTCAGCTCTGCTGGATCTACTCAATTCTTGTTTATTCAGTGATATTCTAGCAAGTCTCTTCTTTGTCCTGGATTAAGTTTTCTGTTTCTCTGAACGGTTCCCATCAGCAAACAGACTGACTATAATGGCACCTCTCATTAAAAATCTGTCTTTTCGTGACACATCCTGCTTCTGCTTCTTTTATTTCATATTTTCTTATTATAGACTTCTACAGAGTTGTTTGTAGAATTTATCTTCAATTCCCTCATTTTCCTTGTAATCCCCTCTTGTCAAGATCACCAGTGAATTCCAAATGTTAAACTCAATGGTCAATGTTTAGTTTTTATTTTATTTATTGGCAGCCTTTATCAGAGTAGTTCAATTCTTCCTGCCCCCCAAAAATGTTTCATTTGGATTACAGAATGCTTCTCTTTCCTGCTTCTCTTCTACCTACAGTTTTCCTGCATACAATGCATGACCTTTGTGCCTGGCTTTATTCGGATATAATGTTTTCTTTTTAAACATTTATTTATTTAGCTATGTAGCATGTGGGATCTTAGTTCCCAGCCCAGGGATAGAACCTGTGCAGAGTCTTAAACACTGGATCTCCAGGGAAGTCCCCTATTTTGTGTGTTTTCAAGAAAATCCATTTCATGCATGTATAGCAGTACATGTTTTTTTTTTTTTTAATGGCTGAATATGGTATATGTCTTACATGTAGTCCATTGTGAGCATATACCAGAGTTTATTAATACATTCAACAATTCCTGGATAATATTTGGATGGCGTACTCTCAATGGCTATTGTAAGTAATGTTGCTGTGAACATTGTTTTTGCATGGACTTAACATTTTCAGTTTTTATGGATGTATACAAAACAGTGAAATTGCTGGATCATATTTCTCAGTTCAATTCAGTTGCTCAATCGTGTCCGACTCTTTGTGACCCCATGAACCGCAGAACACCAGGCCTCCCTGTCCATTACCATCTCCCAGAGTTCACTCAAACCCACATCCATCAAATCGGCGATGCCATCCAGCCATCTCATCCTCTGTCATCCCCTTTTCTTCCTGCCCCCAAACTCTCCCAGCATCAGAGTCTTTTCCAATGAGTCATCTCTTTGCATGAGGTAGCCAAAGTACCGGAGTTTCAGCTTTAGCATCATATCTTCCAAAGAACACCCAGGACTGGTCTCCTTTAGAATGGACTGATTGGATCTCCTTGAAGTCTACGGGACTCTCAAGAGTCTTCTCCAACACCACAGTTCAAAAGCATCAATTCTTCGGCACTCAGCTTTCTTCACAGTCCAACTCTCACATCCATACATGACCACTGGAAAAACCATAGCCTTGACTAGACAGACCTTTGTTGGCAAAGTAATGTCTCTGCTTTTGAACGTGCAATCTATGTTGGTCATAACTTTTCTTCCAAGGAGTAAGCGTCTTTTAATTTCATGGCTGCAGTCACCATCTGCAGTGATTTTGGAGCCCAGAAAAATAAATCAGCCACTTTCCCCACTGTTTCCCTATCTATTTGCAATGAAAAGATCAGACCAGATGCCATGATCTTAGTTTTCTGAATGTTGAGCTTTAAGCCAACTTTTTCACTCTCATGAAGAGGCTTTTTAGTTCCTCTTCACTTTCTGCCATAAGGATGGTGTCATCTGCATATCTGATGTTATTGATATTTTCCCAGCAATCTTGATTCCAGCTTGTGCTTCTTCCAGTACAGCATCTAGTCTATATTTGATTTGTGAGGTCCTTACAAGTTGTACCATTTTATAGCAATTACATCAACAATATATGAAGCTTCCTTTTCTCCACATCCTCTGCAGCACTTGTTACTATTCCTCTTTTTGATTATAGCCAAGCTAATGGGTGTGAAGTAGTATCTCACTGAGACTAATTTACATTTTCCTAATCATGTTAAGCAGTATTTTTTATGATTGTTGGCCATTGGTATATCATCTTTGGTGGAAAGTCTATTCAAAATTTTTTCCTGGTTGCTAAATGTTTTGTTTCCTTTTTTACTGTTGTAAAAAATGTAACTTAAATTTTACCATTTTAAGTATTTTTACATGCTAAGTATTTCACACACTTTCATCAGCCTTTTTGGAGAAGGAAATGGCAACCCACTTCAGTATTATTGCCTGGAGAATCCCATGGACAAAGGAACCTGATAGGCTATAGTCAATGGGAACTCAAAGAGTCAGACACAACTGAGCGACTAAAACACACACACACACACACACACACATAGTCACAGTGTTGTTGTGTTGTTGTTGTCATTGTTTTAGCTGGGCTATTCAGCCTGCATGATAGTTCCCTGGTTGAGGATCATACCCAGGCCCCTGACAGGAAAGTGTGGAGTCCTAACCTCTGAACTACCAGGAAATTCCTTATCAGATTGTTATGAAACAGATCTCTACACCTTTTCATCTTGCAAAATTGAAACTCCATACCCTTCACCTGTACCATTAAACAATAATTCCTCTTCTCTTCCCTGTTTCCCTAGACCCTGGAATCCATCGTTGTTCTTTGTTTCCTTTCTATTGCTTGACTATATTAGATATTTCATATAAGTGGAAACATACAGTATTTGTCTTTTTTTTATGACTGGCTTATTTCATTTACCTTGATGTCTTAAAGGATCATGCATTTGTAACATGTGGCAGAATTTCCTTTATATGGCTAAATAATGTTTCATGGTAAGTATATACCACATTTGATGGACATTTAGATGCTTCCACCTCTTAGTTGTTGTGATTAGTGCTGCTGTGAGCATGGCTGTGCAAATATCTCAAGACCCCGTGTTAACTTCTTTTGAATTTATATCCAGAAGTGGAATTGCTGAATTATGTTGTATTTCTATTTTTAATTCTTTGAGTAGCCTTTATACTGTTTTCTGTAGCAGTTGTACCATTTTAAAAGCTATCCATAACGCACAAGGATCCAGTTTCTGTATGTGATTGCCAATAGTCATCCTTTACTTTCCTTCCCTTTACCTTTCCTTTCCTTCATATGTATACACACACACACACACATGCACACACAATTTTATATCCTTTTCCATTATTGTTTATCACAATATATAAGTATAGTTTCTTGTACTATACAGTAGGATCTTGTTTATCTATTCTATATATTAATATTATAGTTTGCATCTGCTAATCACCAGCTCCCAATCTATGACTCCCCCACCCTTCCCCTCTTGGTAATCACATAATCTGCTCTCTATGTCTCTGAGTCTCTTTCTGTTTCCTAGATAAGTTGATTTGTGTCATATTTTAGATTCCACAAGTAAGTGATACCATATGATATTTGTCTTTCTCTTTCTGACTTCCTAAGTATTCTTTTTAATGCTAGTGTAGATTGAATTGTTTATTTAACTTCATTTTCAGAACATTTGTTGCCACTGTATAGAAATGTGATTGATTTTTTAAATATTTATCTTGTATTCTGCAAGCTTTTTATTACTTGTAATACTTTTTCTTCAGGATTTTCTATATACAAAAGTATGTTATCTCCAACGTACTTTGACTTTTTCCTTTCCATAATGAATGCTTTTTTTTGTTTAAAAAACAACAATAGCAGCAACTCATTTTTCTTACCTGATTGCCCTGATTATAGAACTGCCAGCATAATATTGAGCCAAAGTGCAGAATAGACATCCTTGTGTTCTTCCCAATCTTGGAAAGCTTTCAGGGTTTCATTATTATGTATGATGTTAGCTGTGCATCTTTTACAGGTACCTTTGATTGAGAAAGTTCTATCTGTTCTTATTGTTTTTTTTTTTAACCCCTATTATGAAAATGTGCTAGATTCAGGAAAATGCTTTTTCTACAGGCCAATGTGTTTTTTTGTCCTTTATTCTATTAAAATGGCATAATGTTGATTGACTTTCATATAATGAACCAACTTTGCTTACCTCCATAAATCCCACGTGATCATGGTATATAATCTTTTTTATATGTTTTTAGATTTTGTTTGCCAGTATTTTGTTGAGGACTCTTGACTCTGTATTCATTAGGGATATCCATTATGTGTGTGTGTGTGATGTCTCTGTCACATTTCAGAGCATACCATGGTAACACTAAGTATTTGTTTCGTCCATTTTGTCTCAATATTTTTATTTTTATTTTTTTCACTTTTTTTTTCTTTTTCTTTTTTTTTTTTCTTTAATAGAAAATTATTTAATTAGTATACATGTGTTCCCCATCCTGAACCCTCCTCCCACCTCCCTCCCCATACCGTCCCTCTGGGTCGTCCCAGTGCACCAGCCCCAAGCATCCAGCATCGTGCATTGAACCTGGACTGGCATCTCGTTTCATACATGACGTTTCACATGTTTCAATGCCATTCTCCAAATCTTCCCACCCTCTCCCTCTCCCACAGAGTCCATAAGACTGTTCTATACATCAGTGTCTCTTTTGCTGTCTCGTACACAGGGTTATTGTCACCATCTTTCTAAATTCCATACATATGCGTTAGTATAGTGTATTGGTGTTTTTCCTTCTGGCTTACTTCACTCTGTATAATAGGCTCCAGTTTCATCCACCTCATTAGAACTGATTCAAATGTATTCTTTTTAATGGCTGAGTAATACTCCATTGTGTATATGTACCACAGCTTTCTTATCCATTCATCTGCTGATGGACATCTAGGTTGCTTCCATGTCCTGGCTATTATAAACAGTGCTGCGATGAACATTGGGGTACACGTGTCTCTTTCCCTTCTGGTTTCCTCAGTGTGTATGCCCAGCAGTGGGATTGCTGGATCATAAGGCACATTTTGTCTCAATATTTTTAAAACTGCAACACCATACATGTGTCATTATAGAGAGGGCACTGGGAAAAGAGTTTTTACCAGTATTCCAAATGTTGGCTACAGTTTTTAACTTTCAAAGAGAAAATGGAGCACAAGACTCAGTGGCATCAAAAGTTTAAGAAGCCTAAGCAGCTAGAAAGATTACCTCCTGAAACAAAAGTTGTTATTCAGGTATCACTGGAACATCTTCAGCCTGGATTGGTAGAAGTAACATCCATAACTGTGAACACATCTGATTCTGAACTAATACCCCCAAATCTAAAAGTAGGAGTTAAAACACACACACACACACACACACACACACACACACACACACACACACACACACATTAATTCTACTTTCAGTAAGTCTCAAGCAAGTATTTCAGTCAAAGTTAAAACCCACATTAAAAACAAAAAATCCAAATTATAGCATTATGCAATAGTATCAAATATAGTGAAACCTATGAGTTATTTGTGGTCTGTTTTTTTAATTAATGAAGTACAGTTTTGTTTGATCTGAATGTTGGTATGTTATTTAAAAATGTATTACCTGTTTTTCATATAACTTTCTTAACACGTAAAAAGTATGTGAGTGTGTGTTTGTGTGAAAGAGAGAGAGAGAATGAGAGAGGGGGAGAGAGGAAAAGTAACAACATATTTTGGTATTTCATGTTATTTGTAAGTTTGAAAGCTCTATATACATATAATCTGTAGGGTGTTTTGCCAACATAATTTTCAACTGTTTTCATGCCTTGAAGATCTCAGTATTAACTATACAGCCAGATTGGAATGGCTTTATTATGGTATGGTCACATGTGCTGCTGAACTCTCTGAAGTGCCTCTGTTGTGCTGATCTAAGATAACCTGGCTCTGAAAGCCTTGTGTGGAGAAGTTGATGGAGAAGCTGTGATGTGAGTTTGAAGCAGACATGGGATTTAGTCAGGAGAGAGCTTTGACTTCTTGTCCAAGTTGAGGAAGAGGCACACTTTCACTCCAAGCATGGAGCCACGGCAGAAGGAACACTGTCTCAGAGTGTCTTTACCTACCCCAGGGACATCTCAAGGAAGCCAACCATTGAAACGCCTGTGTTTGGCGAGAGACACCTGTAAGCATCAAGCAGGCCCTGTGTATCATTGACTGCAGTTTCAGAAGCAGAGATAGTTAATAAAATGAGCCCTGGCCTCCGTGGAACACCTGTTGAATGATCAAAAGGGTAATTTGATTCATTCTATCCCCTTTCCCATTTGGCTGGCCTTTAGTCACAGTGAACGAGCCATATCTGTCTCAGTCACAGTAGTAAAGCAAGTTAAGATTCCCAAGGAAAAAAGCCTTGACATCCAGTTTGATTTGTCCTTGACCCATAGTTTTAACTGAAAAGGATCAAACACAGGGAATCTGTTAGGTTTATGAATTGGGCTAAATTTAGTTCTCTTACCCTTAAGCTACAATGGAGGTGTCCAAGAATAGTAAATGTGGTGGATAAATATGGTCCAGGGTGATTAAACCCTTTATAGAACTTTTCCTTACCTTTTGCAGGTACATGTGTCTTACCCTAGTTGAACATGTGAAGATTTCAGTTCTGCATCTTATCTTGCCTTGGATACGAATGTATTACAGTTAACAGTTAATTCTTTGTGTGTGTGATTTCCCACTTTATCAAACTAATACTGAGTTTAGGTCTTACTTGACACAATCCGATGTGCAAGAATTGCTTCATTTATTTCAGTATTTATCAGGTAATAGAGGCATCCGGTCCCATCACTTCATGGGAAATAGATGGGGAAACAGTGGAAACAGTGTCAGACTTTATTTTTGGGGGCTCCAAAATCACTGCAGATGGTGACTGCAGCTATGAAATTAAAAGATGTTTGCTCCTTGGAAGGAAAGTTATGACCAACCCAGATAGCATATTGAAAAGAGGAGACATTACTTTGCAAACAAAGGTCCATCTAGTCAAGACTATGGTTTTTCCAGTAGTCATGTATGGATGTGATAGTTGGACTGTGAGGAAAGCTGAGCACTGAAGAATTGATGCTTTTGAGCTGTGGTTTGGAGAAGACTCTTGAGAGTCCCTTGGACTGCAAGGAGATCCAACCAGTCCATTCTGAAGGAGATGAGCCCTGGGATTTCCTTGGAAAGAATGATGCTAAAGCTGAAACTCCAGTACTTTGGCCATCTCATGCAAAGAGTTGACCCATTGGAAAAGACTCTGATGCTGGGAGGGATTTGGGGGCAGGAGGAGAAGGGGACTACAGAGGATGAGATGGCTGGATGGTATCACTAACGTGATGGACGTGAGTCTGAGTGAACTCCAGGGGTTGGTGATGGACAGGGAGACTTGGCATGCTGCGATTCATGGTGCCGCAAGGAGTCGGACACAATTGAGCAACTGAACTGAATTGAAGAGTTATTCTCCTTCCTCTAATCTATCCAACTATCTAATCTTTTGTGGAAATCTTTTTTCTTTCGGTCTCCAAGGGCTCTTTCACAGACCTACAGGGTACCCTTTTAGTATACCTGAACATCAGCACACTTGGCTGCCTCTGTGGGTTCAAACAGTTGGTTCTCCTTAGGCATGTTTTAATGCCATTCCTTTTCCACTTCTGGCACAGATACCTAGCAATCTCTGTGCACCACTCAAGGAAACTGGGAACCTGGATGTAGATTTATGCCAGGAGAAATCTCTCTGTTTCCTGTTCCTTTCTCCTCCTCTTTATCTCTCCCCACTCTTCCTCACCTCCTCAATTTATTTAAATCCTCTAAGCTTTCACAAAATCCTGCAATGTGATTTAGCATTCTAACCAAGAGGTTAGCATCCCTCTCAAAACTTAAATAGGGAGGACTACAGATGACTAAGCTGTAGTGAGTCTATTGTCTGCATGTTAGGTAATTTCCTGAGTGTAAATTATATTGTATTTATTTACTCAATGCTTGATTGATTGATTTTCACTCTGAATATTTTACTAGGCCTTTCCAGTGAGTTTGCTTGGGCCAAAGCACTTTACCAAGTATCAGCTTAAACCACTTTCTTTTGGTGTAGAAAGAGGGTGTGTTTGGGTTTTGGTCTCAGGTGAAAACTTCTATGTATAAATAAATGTGTGGACTTTCGCATACTTATCTCCTTTATTCTATTTCTATAATAAAAATATGAAATATTTTATTTATGTGTTTTTATTGTTACTTAGTATTATCAACACTGTTATACAATGAGAGGTACACACACACACACAATGAGAGACACACACAGACTGAGAGATGCCAATGAACACACAGAGACACACAGAGAAAGACGTATCCAGAAAGTCACACACACATACAGACACACACTCTGAGATACAAGCAGACACAAACCTTGAGAATGAGACACATAGAGCCACGTGAGAGACACATAGACAGATGCACAAAGAAACACACACACTGAGAGAAAGACAACCACACACAAAGAGAGAGAAGCATACATTGAGAGAGAGGCACACACAATGAGAGAGAGACACACACAATGAGAGAAATTCACAAACACTGAGAGAGACACACAAACACACTAGAGACACACACATACAGCGAAAGATACAACACACACCGAGAGAGACACACACACAGTGATATATTCAAACACACACTGTGAGAAAGACACACACACTTAGAGACACACATATTGCACTTATCTCACATGCAAGTAAAATAGTGCTCAAAATTTTCCAAGCCAGGCTTCAAGAATACGTAAACCATGAACTTCCAGATGTTCAGGCTGGATTTAGAAAAGGCAGAGGAACCAGAGATCAAAATACCAACATCCATTTGACCATCAAAAAGCATGAGAATTCCAGAAAAACATCTAATTCTGCTTTATTGACTGTGCCAAAGACTTTGTGTGGATCACAACTAACTGTGGAAAATTCTTCAAGATGGGAATACCAGACCAACTGACCGGCCTCTTGAGAAATCTATATGCAGGTCAGCAATCAACAGGTAGAACTAGACATGGAATACACTGATTCCAAAGAGGGAAAGGACTACATCAAGGCTGTATATTGTCACCCTGTTATTTAATTTATATGCAGAGTACGTCATGAGAAACGCAGGGCTGGAGGAAGCACAAGCTGGAATCACGATTGCCGGGAGAAATATCAATGACCTCAGATATGCAGATGACACCACCCTTATGGCAGAAGGCAATGAAGAACAAGAGAGCCTCTTGATGAAAGTGAAAGAGAAGAGTGAAACAGTTGGCTAAAGGCTCTACATTCAGAAAACTAAGATCATGACATCTGGTGCCATTATTTCATGGCAAATAGATGGGGAAACGGTGGAAACAGTGACAGATTTTATTTTGGGGTCTCCAAAATCACTGCAGATGGTGACCAAAGCCATGAAATGAAAAGATGCTTACTGCTTGCAGAAGAGGTATGACCAACATACATTAAAATGCTAGACAGCACATTAAAAAGAAGAGATATTACTTTGCCAACAAAGATTCGTGTAGTCAAAGCTATGGTTTTTCCAGTAGTCATGTACGGATGTGATAGTTAGACTACAAAGAAAGCTGAGTGCTGAAGAATTGATGCTTTTGAACTGTGGTTTGGAGAAGACTTTTGAGAGTCCCTTGGACTGCATGGAGATCCAACCATTCCATCCTAAAGGAAATCAATTCTGAATATTCTTTGGAAGGACTGATGCTGAAGCTGAAACTCCAATACTTTAGCCACCTGATGTGAAGAACTGACTCCTTTCAATAGACCCTGATGCTGGGAAAGATTGAAAACAGGAGGAGAAGGGGACAACAGAGGATGAGATGGTTGGATGGCATTACCAACTCAATTAACAGGAATTTGAGTAGACTCTGGAAGTTGGCGATGGACAGGAAGGCCAAGTGCGCTGCAGTCCAAGGGCCGCAAAGATCTGGACAAGACTGAATGACTGAAATAACTGACTGAGGAGAGCTGAGCTAATGATAGCTATCCTAAGGAGGAGATAGCTATCCTATCCTATCCTAAGGATAGCTATCCTAAGGAGGAGAGTTGAACTACGGAGAACTAAGATAAGGAGAGCCAAGCTCATGAAAGGAGACCTGTGTTAAGGAAATCGAAGCTAAGGAGAGCTGAGCTAATGAGAGCTATCCTAAGGAGGGCTCTGCTAAGGACAGCTTGGAGGGCTGAGCTTAGGAGAGCTAAACTAAGGAGAGCTAAGCTAAGCAGAACTCCAGACAGCTGAGCTAAGGACAGCTAAGCTAAAGGGAGTTAAGCTAAGGAAGGCTGAGCTAAGGAGAGTGAGGAGACACCAGGTTTGGTAGCTTCTCTGGCTCATTCTACTCTAATGTACAACCAAGCATGACAAAAACACTAAGACAACAGTAGCCATCCTAAAAGAGGAGGGCATATACCTTGCAGCATGGAGGCTTTTCTCTGTAACTACAGCCTTCAAACTATTGCAGATGTTCATCTGATATTCACAAGGCCGCTGGACTCAACATGATATTTACCCTTCAACATGTCAGGAGTCACACATCAAAAATAATAATAATACTATTAAAAACAAACAAAAAACAAAACAAAATGGGGACACACTCAGGAAGTAAACATCACCAAGTAAATACAATTCCAAGTGCTTTCAAAAACCAAAAACCCTATGAATTGTGTAAAAATCCCATAAATAGTACTCAACAGGGATTCTTATCAGAGATACAAAATCTAAACTGACACAAGACGTCAAATCTGAGCCCGGGAAAAGGCCACCATGGAAAATGGTCCAGACCAGAAATGGTAGATTAACATTAGTGAGGGGGATCCTTTTATGCTAGTGAGGGCATATCAATGGGAAGAGCCCGTATAAAAATCACTGTCCATGTGACTTTACAGAAACAAAAGAGACAGTATGACTAGGCCCCTCCACTCCTAGGATACTTCAGAAATACAGATTTTGAAAACCTCAGGCAAGAGAGCATGCACTGCAGCAGCATTCACAATGCCCAGAGATTAACGTAAAGAAAGTACACAGGATGCAGAGATGAATGGATCAAGGAATGGAATTCGGGTTCATGTTGGAATATGACTCCGGCATTGAAACAAAGAAATAATGTCATTGTCAGAGGTACAGAAAAGTGTGGTGATAATCAGACTCAGTGAAGAAGGGCAGATGAGAGCTGTGTCACAGCATTTACCTTTCAAACGGGACAGATAATATTGCTGCCAGTGAGTACACAGACTGAGGTAAAATGGGTTCCCATCAGTGCTGGGAACACCCTGATGCTTAGCAAAGGGGATGGGTGAGAGGAAGGCTTACATTGGTAGGCTGAAATTCACAGATTCCCAATAATACCTGTTACATACATAATCTTCAGGGACCAACTTAGCAAGAGTGATGTACTATACAATTTCTGAGAGCAGGTCAGGGGAAATAACCACTGCGAGTGCCTCTGTGTACTGGTGTAAGGGAGCAAGACTTGATACAGCCACAACAAAAGCAAATCAAACAAGAAATATGAACAACAAATTTGCTGTTCAAGAAACAACAAACTCAAACAAGAAATACGAACGACAATAAAACCTAGAATGAAATAGACACAAGCTTTAGGGGTGGGAGGCCAAGCTTCCTCTAGCTCATTCGACTCTCATTTACAAGCAGAAATTGCTCATAGCTCTAAAGATGCAGTTATCATACTAACAAGAAGAGAGACCCCAGAAATGCTGCCGTCTGGTGGCCCATTTCTGGAGCAGCAACCACAAACCTTAAGCTGATAGACGCTGGTTATTCACAAGGCGACCAGGCTCTAGATGACACCTATCCTTACAAAATGGCCAGGGGTAGCACGCTGAAATAAAAACAAGAACAAACCATACGATCAGAAAGGAAACTTAAGCAGCTAAATACCAGTCAATGCTTAGAAAGAAGCCTCTGCAAATGCACCTCACTTGCTTTATTATCAGTGATATGAAAAATTAAACTGCAATGCAATACCACTAGTGAGAAATGAAACAGGCCATTATCCAAAACTCTATAGACAGGAAAGGGTAGAGCAGTATTAGAAAGGGGTACCTTATATGCCACTGGTGGTAGATAAGCGATCAGAACATTCATGGGCAAGACTGTCAAAGTGCCTTGGACTCAAAAAATGGGGCAGATGATGTCATGTGGCACTTCCAATCCCAGAGAATTTGAGAAACCAACAGACCATGGAAAACACATGCCCACACCCCCACCCCACAAACATGCGCTGCAGCAGTATTCACATTGCCCAAGAGATGAAAGCAAAGAGATTCGTTGGCTGCAAACGAGAAGAGAAAGACATTGCACATAGAGACACAACAAAATATGACTCTGGCATTATGAAAACGCCAAAAAAAAAAAAAATGCCATTTTCAGGGATATGCAGAAATCTAGAGCGAATCACAGTAAGTAAAGAAGGGGAGATTAAAGACAAATCACAACATATGCCTTTCAGAGAGTATTAAAAAAATATACTGATAGCGATGAATACTCAAACAAAAGTGAAATGGACTTACATTCCTGGTAAGGAAATTACAGTTAGCAAAGGGTGAGAGGCCAAAAGGTGAAGCCTGGAATAAAGTTGTACCCACAACTACCTATGTAATTCATAATCCACATAGACCTCCTCTATCAAGAGACATGTACTCAGCAGATTCTAAAAGATAGCTCTGACAATAACGACAGTGAATACCTCCAGTTATCTGTTGAAAGGAAGGAGAAACGGTTTCCCTGCAACAACTACACTGGTGTAAACGGTCTTAAATAAGAAATAAAGTTAGACTTAAACCTGAAGGGCTAAAGAGACAAAAACTTTTGATGTCATCCTGTGCCTCATTCTACTCTCATTTACAACCAGGCTGGGGAGTTGCTGATGGAAATGACATGCTGAGATTCTTGGGGGCGCAAAGAGTCGGACACGACTGAGCGACTGACTGAACTGAACTGAACTGGGATAACCTCCCAGGCTGCTGTTACCATAGTAACAAGAGGCGGGAATGAAAAAATGCTGCCGCCTTGTGGACATTTTCTCTAACAGCAACCTTAAACCGCTTGCTGCAGCTGCTGCTGCTGAGTCGCTTCAGTCGTGTCCGACTCTGTGCGACCCCAGAGACGGCAGCCCACCAGGCTCCCCTGTCCCTGGGAGTCTCCAGGCAAGAGTACTGGAGTGGGTTGCCATTCCCTTCTCCAATGCATGAAGGTGAAAAGTGAAGGTGAAGTCGCTCAGTCCTGTACGACTCTGAGCGACCCCATGGACTGCAGCCTACCGGGCTCCTCCGTCCACGGGATTTTCCAGGCAAGAGTACTGAAGTGGGGTGCCATCATGATTGCACTATTTACAAGAGTGCTGAGCTCCGAAAGATACCCACCCTTAACAAATTTCCAGGGGTCCCAGAGGGGAAAATTAATAAAGTAAACACAGGAGAAGTTAACAGGAAGAGGATATGAACAGGTAAACACAGTTCCATGTTTCTTTAAAAAAGCTCAGGACAATTTGCACATAGGGTGAATTCTAAGAGATACAGACAGCTACGATGTGAGGACATTATCACCTCTGCCTGACCATGGAAAAAGGCAACTGTCAAATGCTGAATATGGCATCAATGGTAGAGTAACATTAGTACAGTGGGTGCTTTAGGGTACTGGTGGAATGGATCTGGTAAGAGCCACTGTGAGCATGACTAGAAGAGTCCACTCCCATGAGAGAAAAATAAATAAAGAGGTAGAGACGGTATGATTAATTAGATCCTCTCCTGCACTACTTCAGAAATGAATAGGTTTCAGACATCACACACACCAAACAGGGTCCTTGAAGAGATGAAAGTAAAGATAGCATACCTGGAAGGAGCAATGGATAAAGAAACGTGATATAGGTATAGAATTAATTTTGAATCAAGGGTTGAAATACGAACATTGGCCATCTTAACAGATAGAGATAAATCCAGAGATCATCACACTGAGTGAAGGAAGGTTGATGCAAGAATCATCATGGGATTAAGCGGAGAGGTGTGATACAAAAATTCAGAACAGTGAGACCCCACACAAAGGTGACATGGACATCCAACCTGGAAAGAAGCTTAGGGTTAGTGGAGAACCCTGCTTGATGGAAGGGATACATCTGGCACTTGGTATTAATTTCTTGCACAGATACATATAAAATACAGAATCCACATAAGTCTACTTCAGCAAGTTTGTCAGCAAGACAAAACCCATTCTAATAACATGTAGGTGAAAACAAGCACAGCTGAACATCTAGTATTCTCCGTGTCGTGGAACAGTGATCTGTTCATGTAAAACAAATGCGTCCTTGTCAATCAACTTAAATAGAATAGGAATTTTACTTAAAATCCAAGAGTGAGGAGACATCAGATTTGGTGGCATCCTCTGGCTCATGCTACTCGAATGTATAGTCAGGCCTGACTAAAACTCTCAGGCAGCAGAGGCCATCCTTATAGAGGACAGGATAAAGAAGCTTTGCAGCATGGAGGCTGCTCTCTGTAACCACAGCCTGAAAATTATCACTGATGGACATCTGATATTCACAAGGCCGCTGGACCCAACATGATACCTACCCTTGAACACATCAGGAGTCACACACCCGAAATTAAATAAATAAATACACACACACACACACACACACACACACAAATGAGACACTTTCAGGAAGAAAACATAAAGAGGTAAACACAACTCAAGTGCTTTCAAATAGCAAAAAGCCCATGAACAGTACTCCATAGTATACCACAGCCTCTCCACTCCTAATTCAGTTAAGTTCAGTCACTCAGTCGTGTCCAGCTCTTTATGTCCCCATGAACCACAGCACGCCAGGCCTCCCTGTCCATCACAATCTCCCAGAGTCCACTCAAACCCATGTCCGTCGAATCAGTGATGCCATCCAACCATCTCGTCCTCTATCATCCCCTTCTCCTCCTGCCCTCACTCTTTCCCAGCATTAGGGTCTTTTCAAGTGAGTCAGCTCTTTGCATCAGGTGGCCAAAGTATTGGAGTTTCAGCTTCAACGTGAGTCCCTCCAGTGAACACCTGGGACTAGTCTCCTTTAGGATGGACTGGTTCGATCTCTTTGCAGTCAAAGGGACTCTAAAGAGTCTTCTCCAACACCACAGTTCAAAGACATCAGTTCTTCTGCACTCAGCTGTCTTTATAGTCCAACTCTCACATCCATACATGACTACTGGAAAAACTATAGCCTTGACTAGATGGACCTTTGTTGGCAAAGTAATGCCTCTGCTTTATAATATGCTGTCTGGGTTGGTCATAACTTTCCTTCCAAGGAGCAAGCATCTTTTAATTTCATGGCTGCAATCACCAACTGCAGTGATTTTGGAGCCCAGAAAAATACTCAGGTACTGTTTCCACTGTTTCCCCATCTATTTGCATGATGTGATGGGACCAGATGCCATGATCTTAGTTTTCTGAGTGTTGAGCTTTAAGCCAACTGTTTTCACTCTCTTCTTTCATTTTCATCAAGAGGCTTTTTAATTCCGCTTCATTTTCTTCCATAAGGGTGATGTCATCTGCATATCTGAAGTTATTGATATTTCTCCCAGCAGTCTTGATTCCAGCTTGTGCTTCCTCCAGCCCAGCATTTCTCATGATGTACTTTGCATATAAGTTAAGTAAGCAGGGTGACAATATACAGCCTTGATGTACTCCTTTTCCTATTTAGAACCAGTTTGTTGTTTCATGTCCAGTTCTAACTGTTGCTTCCTGACCTGTATACAGATTTCTCAAGAGGCAGGTCAGGTGGTCTGGTATTCCACTCCTAGGATACTTCAAAAGACACAGGTTTTGAAAACCACACGCAAGAGAGCATGCACTGCAGCAGCATTCCCAATGTCCAGAGATGAAAGTAAACAAAGTACACAGTGAGGAAGAGATGAATGGTTCAAGGAATGGGATTCGGGTTCATGAAGGACTATGACACACACTTTGAAACAGGGAAATAACGTGGTCAGAGGTACAGATAAGTGATAACCAGAATGAGTGAAGAAGCGAAGATGAGAGCTATGTTATAGGATTTACCTTTTTTTTTTTTTAATTTATTTTATTTTTAAACTTTACATAATTGTTTTAGTTTTGCCAAATATCAAAATGAATCCGCCACAGGCATACATGTGTTCCCCATCCTGAACCCTCCTCCCTCCTCCCTCCCCACACCATCCCTCTGGGTCATCCCAGTGCACCAGCCCCAAGCATCCAGTATTGTGCATCGAACCTGGACTGGCAACTCGTTTCTTACATGATATTCTACATGTTTCAATGGATTTACCTTTCAAATGGGGCAGACAAGATTGCTGGCAGTGAGTACTCCGACCAAAATAAAATGGACACCCAGTGATGGGAACTTCCTGATGCTTAGCAAAGGGGATAGGTGAGAGGAAGTCTTACATTGGTAGGCTGAAGTTCACGGATTCCCACAAATACTTGTCAACTATATAACCCACAAGGACTCATTTAGCAAGAGTGATATACTACACACTTTCTGAGAGCAGGTCGGAGGAAATAACCATTGTTGAATGTCTGTGTATTGGTGTAAGGGAGCAGGAATCTGAATAATCTGTACAGCCACAACAAAGGAAACAATGTTCATCACCTTCCTCAAAAAAGAAATATGAACTACAATACATATACACAATGGAGTATTACTCAGCCATTAAAAAGAATACATTTGAATCAGTTCTAATTAGGTGGATGAAACTGGAGCCTATTATACAGAGTGAAGTAAGCCAGAAGGAAAAACATAAATACAGTATACTAACGCATATATATGGAATTTAGAAAGATGGTAACAATAACCCGGTGTACGAGACAGCAAAAGAGACACTGATGTATAGAACAGTCTTATGGACTCTATGGGAGAGGGAGAGGGTGGGAAGATTTGGGAGAATGGCAATGAAACATGTAAAATATCATGTAGGAAACGAGTTGCCAGTCCAGGTTCGATGCATGATGCTGGATGCTGGGGGCTGGTGCACTGGGACGGCCCAGAGGGATGGTATGGGGAGGGAGGAGGGAGGAGGGTTCGGGATGGGGAGCACATGTATACCTGTGGCGGATTCATTTTGATATTTGGCAAAACTAATACAATTATGTAAAGTTTAAAAATAAAATAAAATTAGAGAAAAAAAAAAAAAAAAGAAATATGAACTACAATAAAACCGAGTAGGAAGGAGACACAAGCATTCAGGGGCTTCCTCTATCTCATACTACTGTCATTTACCAGTGGAAGTGCCACATACTTCTAAAGATGCAGTTACCATGGTAGCAAGAGGAGAACCCGAAGAAATGCTGATGCCTTGTCGCCACGCTCAGGAACAGCAACCTTAAACCCTGGGTTGATGGACACTGACTATAAACGAGGCGTCTGAGCTTTAATGACGACTACCCTTAGAAAATGGCCAGCGGTGGCAGACCAAAAAAAAAAAAAAAAAAACGGGCGTAAATCACATGATCAGGATGGAAACATCAACAAGTAAATACTTGGTCAATGCTTAGAAAGAAGCCTCTGGAAATGTGCCTCATTTGCTCTATTATCAGTGAATCGAAAAGTTAAAGTGCAAGGCAATATCTCTAATGAGAAACCAAAAACGCCATTATCCAATACTCTACAGACAAGAAAGAGTAGAGCAATGTTAGTATAGAGGACCCCTGTATGCCACTGGTGGGAGGTAAGTGGTCAGGGACTTATAAGCATAACTGTCAAAGTGCCTTGGAATCACAAAATGACACAGATGATGTCATATGGCAGACTCCCAGAGTATTTGAGCAATCAACAGATCATGGAAAACACACGACAACACCCCCAACTCCACAAACATGCCCGGCAGCAGGATTCACAATGCCCAAGTGATGAAAGGAAAGAATCGCTGGCTGCAAATGAAAAGAGAAACATATGGGACATAGAGACACAAAAACTATGACTCTGACATTATGAAAATGCCACACACACACACACACACACAAGCCATTTATGGGGATATGCAGAAATCAAGAGTGAATCACAGTAAGTAAAGAAGGGCAGATTAAAGAGATATTACAACATAGGCCTTCCAGAGGGGATTAAAAAACATATTGATGGAACGAGCACCCAAAGAAAAGTGAAATGGATTTACACTCCTGGTAAGAATATTACAGTTAGCAAAGGGTATTGGTGGGTGAGAGGCCAAAAGGTGAAGGCTGGAATAAAGTTATAACCACAAATACCTACGCAATTCATAATCCACATGGACCTCCTGTATCAAGAGGCACATACTCAGCAGATTCCAAAAGACACCTCTGACAATAACCACAGCTGAATTCCTCCAAGTATCTGTGGAAAGGAAGGTGGAACTGTTGCCATGAAACAACTACAACGGTGTTGATAGTCTTAAAAAATAAAGTTTCACCTGAAAAAAAGATCAAAGAGTAAACAACCAATACTTTTGGTGACTACCTGTGTCTCACTTTACTCTCATTTACAACCAGACTTGGGAATAACACAGAGGCTGATGTTACCATGGAAATAAGAGGAAGGAATGAAGAAATGCTGTGGCCTTCTGGACATTTTCTCTAACAGCAACCTTAAAATGTTTGCTGATGGCCACACTATTCACAAAAGGGTTGAGCTCCAACTGATACCCATGATGAAAAAATGTTCAGGGCTTGCAGATGGGGAAAATAAGTAAAGTGAACTTGGGAGAAGCTAACAGGAAGAGGATATGAACAGGTAAACGCAATTCCGTGTTTCTTTAAAAAAAAGCACACGGCACATAGGGTGAATTCTAAGAGATACAGACATCTAAGCTCCGCGGACATTATCACCTCCACCTGAGCATGGCAAAGGGCCACTGTCAGATCCTGGACATGGCATTAATGGCAGAGTAGGATTAGTACAGTGGATGCTTTAAGGTACTGGTGGAATGGACCTGGTAAGAGCCACTATGAGCGTGACTAGAAAAGTGCACTCCCATGAGAGAAAAATAAATAAGTAAAGAGGTAGAGACAGTATGATAAATCCAATCCTCCCTGGGAGTATTTCAGACATGAACAGAGTTCCAACACGACTCACTGCAAACTAAGTCCTGCTGCATCTTTCAGAACATCAAAGAAATGAAAGTTAAGATAGTGTACTTGGATAGAGGAATGGATAAAGAAGTGTGATATAGGTCTGGAATGAAGTTTGAATCAAGGATTGAAATTTGAAAGTAGGCCCTCTTCACCAATAGAGATAAATCCAGAGATCATCACAATGAATGAAGGAACATTTCAAGAAACATCATAGGATACAGTGGAGTGGTGGGATACAGAAATCCACTGCAGTGAGCTCTGACACAAATGTGACATGGACATCCAACTGGCAAGAAACTTAAGGGTAGCCGAGGACCTTGGTGGATGGAAGGGATACATCTGGAACTTGGTATTAATTTCTTCCCACAGATCCATACTAAATACAAAATCTATATAAACCTATTGCAGCAAGAGTGGTAGACAAAACAATTTCTAATTATACGTAGGGAAAAGCAACCACAGCTAAATACATAGTCTCAGTGTCTCAGAACAAGAATCTGTGCACATAAAACCAACTCATCATTGTCTTCAACTTAAAGAGAATAGGAACACTTGCTTCCAAGATCCAAGAGTGAGGAGACATCAGGTTTGGTGGCATCCTCTGGCTCATTCTACTCTAATGCACTTCCAGGCCTGACAAAAACTCTCAGACATCACAGACCATCCTAAAAGAGGAGCAAATAATAAAGTCTTGCAGCATGGAGGGTTTTCTCTGTAACAGCAGCCTTAAAACTATCACTGATGCACATCTGATATACACAGGGTCTTATTGGTGGACTTGACATGACACCTACCCTTGAACATGACAGGAGTCACTCATCCAAAACAAACAAACAAACAAACAAAAAGTGAAAAAGAAATCCCGGACACTCTCAGGAAGAAAACATCAACAGTTAAATACAGCTTAAAAACAAAAACAGAATCACTTAATATTCCCAAGGCTGCGGGGCTTTCAATGATATCTGTCTTTCAAAAATTGCTAACTGTCTTGTGTGAATGAAATATGTCAAATAGCGCACCATATCTGGAAGAAAATACCAACAGGTAAATACAGTTCTCAGTATTTCTTTAAAAGCACATGAAATACACTCATTATACTGAATTACTGAGAATTCTTTTGGGTTCACCTCTTTGTGATCCCAAGAACCATAGCCCACCACGTTCCTCTGTCCATGGAATTTTCCAGGCAAGAAGTCTGGAGTGACTTGCCATTTCCTCCTCCAGGGGATCTTCCCAAATCACATCTCCTTTGACTCCTGTCTTTGCAGGCAGATTCTTAACGACAGTGCCACCTGAGAAACCCAGTGTATTATTATAGATACACACACTATATTAATGAGGTATCACCTCTGAGTAGTGAAAAAGTATCAAATATTATACAGAGAAGACATGGTAGAGAAACATTTTTAAAGGGGAATCTTTATGGTACTAGTGAGATATATTTGGTAGGAGCCATTATAAATGTCACTACAAAGTGCCTTTTAAAGAATACAAGAGACTGACCATATGACCTGGCAGCTCCACTCCTAAGAATATATATTAAAAAAAGAAGAACAACAAAAATATTTTTGGAAAAAAAAAAACCATGTAAGTCAACCATGTACTGCAGGAAGATTAACAACATCCTATAATGGCTGATACTCTTGCCTGGAAAATCCCACGGACAGAGGAACCTTGTAGGCTGCTGTCCATGGGGGTGCAGAGTCGGACAGGACTTAGTGAATTCCTTTTCACTTTTTACTTTCATGCATTGGAGAAAGAAATGGCAACCCACTCTAGTGTTCTTGCTTGGAGAATCCCAGGGATGCATTAGCCTGGTGGGCTCCCGTCTTGTGAGGTCACACAGAGTTGGACACAACTGAAGTGACAAGCAGCAGCAGCAGCATACGTGAAAAACCGCCTGCAATGCTGGAGACCTAGTTTTGATCTCTGGGTGGGGAAGATCCACTGGAGAAGGAAAAGGCTATTCACTCCAGTATTCTGGCCTGGAGAAGTCCATGGGCTGTATAATCTATGGGATTGCAAAGAGTCTGACACGACTGAGTGACTTTCACTACCACTACTATACATGAAAATCAAGAAACTGATGCAGCCACTATTGAAAACAATAAGCAGTGCTTTTATAATATTTTTTATTTTACTGAAGGGTGATTGCTTTATAGAATTTTGTTGCTTTCTTTGAAACCTCAATGTGAATCAGCCATATACCCCCCCTCCTTTTGAACCTCCTGCCCATCATCTCCTTCCCCGGTATAGAGTTTTTTAAAACTCTAAAAATACAGTTACTATATGATCCAGCAATAACACTACTGGTCATATATCCAGTAAGATGAAAACTCCCATCAGAAAAGTGATATGCACAACAGTGTTTATAGTAGCCCAATGTACAGTAGCAAAGACATGGAAACAGCCTTAAATGCCCATAGATAGGTGAATGGATAAAGACAGATATATTATGTATGCAATGGAATGTTAGCCATAAGAAACAATGATATAAAGCTATTATTTTCAACATGCTAAATAATTCAGAGAAAGACATGAGGAGCTTAGGTGGGTTCAGGTCCCCTTGACACATCCTTTGGACCTCAGTTCATGGGAGGTCTTCATCATTTCTCCCGGGTATCTAAAGTCAGCTGTTGTATAACAGCTCTAGAGCCTTGTGGCTTCCGAGTCACCTAAGTCATTTTGAAGACTTGCCGTGGTCTACTCCAGAGCCCCTTAGATCAGATCAGATCAGTTGCTCAGTCGTGTCCGACTCTTTGTGACCCCATGAATCGCAGCACGCCAGGCCTCCCTGTCCCTCACCAACTCCCAGAGTTCACTGAGACTCACGTTCATTGAGTCAGTGATGCCATCCAGCCATCTCATCCTCTGCCGTTCCTTTCTCCTCCTGCCCCCAATCCCTCCCAGCATCAGAGTCTTTTCCAATGAGTCAACTCTTCGCAGGAGGTGGCCAAAGTACTGGAGTTTCAGCTTTAGAATCATTCCTTCCAAAGAAATCCCAGGGCTGATCTCCTTCAGAATGGACTGCTTGGACCTCCTTGCAGTCCAAGAGACTCTCAAGAGTCTTTTCCAACACCACAGTTCAAAAGCATCAATTCTTCGGTGCTCAGGCTTCTTCACAGTCCAACTCTAACATCCATACATGACCACAGGAAAAACCATAGCCTTGACTAGACGAACCTTTGTTGGCAAAGTAATGTCTCTGCTTTTGAATATGCTGTCTAGGTTGGTCATAACTTTCCTTCCAAGGGGTAAGCGCCTTTTAATTTCATGGCTGCCGTCACCATCTGTAGTGATTTTGGAGCCCAGAGAAATAAAGTCTGACACTGTTTCCACTGTTTCCCCATCTATTTCCCATGAAGTGGTGGGACCGGTTGCCATGATTTTCATTTTCTGAATGTTGAGCTTTAAGCCAACTTTTTCACTCTCCACTTTCACTTTCATCAAGAAGCTTCTGAGTTCCTCTTCACTTTCTGCCCTAAGGGTGGTGTCATCTACATATCTGAGGTTATTGATATTTCTCCTGGCAATCTTGATTCCAGCTTGTGTTTCTTCCAGCCCAGTGTTTCTCATGATGTACTCTGCGTATAATAAGCACGGTGACAATATACAGCCTTGACGTACTCCTTTTCCTACTTAGAACCAGTCTGTTGTTCCATGTCCAGATCTAACTTGCTTCCTGACCTGCATACAAATTTCTCAAGAGGCAGATCCAGGTGGTCTGGTATTCCCATCTCTCTCAGAATTTTCCAGTTTATTGTGATCTACACAGTCAAAGGCTTTGGCATAGTCAATAAAGCAGAAGTAGATGTCTTTCTGGAACTCTCTTGCTTTTTCCATGATCCATTGGATGTTGGCAATTTGATCTCTGGTTCCTCTGCCTTTTCTAAAACCAGGTTGAACATCAGGAAGTTCATGGTTCCCATATTACTGAATCCTGGCTTGGAGAATTTTGAGCATTACTTTACCAGCGTGTGAGATGAGTGCAATTGTGCAGTAGTTTGAGCATTCTTTGGCATTGCCTTTCTTTGAGATTGGAAGGAAAACTGACATTTTCCAGTCCTTTGGCCACTGCTGAGTTTTCCAAATTTGCTGGCGTATTGAGTGCAGCACTTTCACAGCATCATCTTTCAGGATTTGGAATGCCTCAACTGGAATTCCATCACCTCCACTCTCTTTGTTCATAGTGATGCTTTCTAAGGCCCCCTTGCCTTCACATTCCAGGATGTCTGGCTCTAGGTCAGTGATCACACCATCGTGATTATCTGGGTCGTGAAGATCTTTTTTGTACAGTTCTTCTGTGTATTCTTGCCATCTCTTCTTAATATCTTCTGCTTCTGTTAGGTCCATACCATTTCTGTCCTTTATTGAGCCCGTCTTTGAGTGAAATGTTCCTTTGATATCTCTGATTTTCTTGAAGAGATCCTTAGTCGTTCCCATTCTGTTGTTTTCCTCTATTTCTTTGCATTGATCGCCGAAGAAGGCTTTCTTATCTCTTCTTGCTATTCTTTGGAACTCTGCATTCAGATGTTTATATCTTTCCTTTTCGCCTTTGTTTTTCACTTCTCTTCACAGCTATTTGTATGGGTTGTGTTTTCATTTTCATTTGTTTCTATGCGTATTTCCATTTCTTTTCTGATTTCTTCTATTTTATGTCAGTCATTCAGAAGCATGTTGTTTACCCTCCATATGTTTGTATTTGTAATGGTTTCTTTCCCCTGTTTTTGACATCTAATCTTACTGCATTGTGATCAGAAGAGATGCTTGAAATGATTTTGATTTTGATTTTTGTTTTCAGTTTACCAAGGCTAGATTTATGGCCCAGTATGTGATCTATCCTGGAGAATACTTGAGAAAAAGGTGAATTTCATTGCTTTGGCGTGAAATGTTCTTTTGAAATCAATTAGGTCTTACTGATCCATCGTATCACTTAAAGTTTGTGTTTCCTTGCTAATTTTCTGTTTGGTTGATCTATCCATAGGTGTGAGTAGGGTCTTAAGGTCTCCCACTATTATTGTATTGTTTTTAATTTCCCCTTTCATACTTGTTAGCATTTGCCTTACGTATTGAATGCTCCTATGTTGGGTGCATGTATATTTATAATTGTTATATCTTCTTCTTGGGTTGATCCTTTGACAATTATGTAGTGGCCTTCTTTGTCTCTTTTCACACCCTTTATTTCAAAGTCTATTTTATCTGATATGAGTATTGCTACTCCTAATTCCTGTTGCTCACATTTTGCATGAAATACCTCTTCCCAGCCCTTCACTTTCACTCTGTATGTGCCCCTTGGTTTCAGGTGGATCTCTTTTACACAGCATACATAGAAGTCTGGTTTTGTAACCTATTTTAATACTTTCTTTGTCACCTATCTACCCATTTGTCCATCCTTCTATCCAATCAACAATCAATCTTTTTCCTTGGTGCATTTCAGTATGTGTCTCCTTAAGTATTTCAGCAAGCCTGCCATTAAGTAGTCAGCCCTGTTTGTATACAGCAATTTTCTTTGGATATTAACTTTACACACAATGAAATATAGCAATCTTTTCTTTCCTCAGTCATGCTACTTTTTAACTGAAGTATAGTTCATTTATAATTTTGTGTTAAATTCTGCTTTACAGCAAAGTGATTCTGTTATAGACATATATGTATATATATATACCTTGTGTGTGGATATATATATATATACACACACACACATTCTTTTATTTAATCTCTCTTTTTTTTTTTTTTTTGGCTACACTGTGCAGCAAGTGGAATTAGTTCCCTGACCAGGGTTTGAACCTGCATCCCCTGCAGTGGAAATCTGTAGTCTTAACCTCTGGACTGCCAGGGAAGTCATATATATATATATATATTTTTTAAAGTCATATATATATATATATATATATATATATATATATATATATATGTATATATGTATGATTTATATATATATATATATTTTTTAAGTCATATATATATATGACTTTTTAAATCACATTTCATTATGATTTGTAATTGGATACTGAATGTAGTCCTCTGTGCTTTAGAGTAGGAACTTGTCATTCCATTTCATATAATTTGTTTTATATCTGTTAACCCCAGTCTCTTACTCCATTTCTCCCCCAATTCTCTCTGCCTTGAAGCTGTAAGTCTATTCTCTATGTCTATGAGTGTGTTTCTGATTCATACATATGTTCATTTGTGTCATATCTTAGATTCCACGTTTGGATATTATGATATTTTTTGGTATATATGTTTACCTGTGTGCCTCATTCGTTTACTATGATCAGCTCTCGGACGATGCATGTTGACTGAAATAGCCTTATTGTTGTAACTGTATTCCTGTATCATTTTAACCATACATAGAGCTATTCATCTATGGTTATTTTCTAAAATATATTATTAAAAGGTGTTTATAAAGCACTCTTGGTATAGTATGTCCATTTTGATCTGTATAAGGGTTTTATATGTATGTGTCAGTTCATTTCAGTTGCCCGGTCGTGTCCAACTCTTTGCAACTCCATGAACTGTGGCATGCCACGCTTCCCTGTCCAATTACCTACTACCTGAGCCTGCTTAAATTCAGATCCACCGAGTGGGTGATGCGAACCAACGATCTCATCCTCTGTTGTCTGCTTCTCCTCCTGCTTTCAGTCTTTCTCAGCATCAGGGGCCTTTCCAATAAGTCAGTTCTTCACATAAGGTAGCCAAAGAATTGACGTTTCAGCTTCAACATCAGTCCTTCCAGTGAATATTCAAGAGTAATATCCTTAAGGATTGACTGGATTGATTTCCTTGCAATCCAAGAGACTCTCCAGAGTATATGTGGGTATGAACAAATATTTATTGTGCTTATGTTTCATCTTTTGGAGAAATAGAATAATAAGTATGAATGTAATTCATAAAATGTTGATGTATTCTCTCATATGTATATGTGGGTATGAATAAATGTTTACTATGCTCTTGATGAAGGTGACAGAGGAGAGGGGAAAAGTTGGCTTAAAATTCAACATTCAGAAAATGAAGATCATGGTATTCGGTCCCATCACTTCATGGGAAATAGATGGGGAAACAGTGGAAACAGTGTCAGACTTTATTTGGGGGGCTCCAAAATCACTGCAGATGATGACTGCAGCCATGAAATTAAAAGACGCTTACTCCTTGGAAGAAAAGTTATGACCAACCTAGACAACATATTGAAAAGCAGAAACATTACTTTGCCACCAAAGGTCCATCTAGTCAAGGCTATGGTTTTTCCAGTGGTCAAGTATGGATGTGAGAGTTGGACTGTGAAGAAAGCTGAGTGCAGAAGAATTGATGCTTTTGAACTCTGGTGTTGGAGAAGACTCTTGAGAGTCCCTTGGACTGCAAGGAGATCCAACCATTCCATTCTGAAGGAGATGAGCCCTGGGATTTCTTTGGAAGGAATGATGCTAAAACTGAAACTCCAGTACTTTGGCCACCTCATGAGAAGAGTTAACTCATTGGAAAAGACTCTGATGCTGGGAGGGATTGGGGGCAGGAGGAGAAGGGAATGACAGGGGATGAGATGGCTGGATGGCATCACTGACTCAATGGACGTGGGTCTGATTGAACTCCGGGAGTTGGTGATGGACTGGGAGGCCAGGCGTGCTGCAATTCATGAGTTCCAAAGAGTCGGACACCACTGAACGACTGAACTGAACTGAACGGATGCATATGATGCCCTCTCAAGCAGAAATAGAAAAATGATAACGAATGTAATTTATAAAATCCGAATGTATTCACTCATATGTATAAATGTGTATGAAGAAATATTTACTGTGGTTATGCTGCCTTCTCATGGAGAAACAGAAGAATGCTTATGAATGAAATTTATAAAATCCAGATGCATTCTTCACATATTGAAAAAGACACTGTATAACTTTATTAAAAAATTAATACATGCTCATAACAGAAAATGTAAATTTGGTAGGAAAAAAAAAAAAAACAACAAAACAAGAAAAAATCACCCATGATTTCATTTACCACTGGCTCAGAATTCTGAGTTCCTGAGCTGGGGAGATAAAATATCAGGGTGTGTTAGTTCTTTCACTATAAAATACTTTCTGTTATTTCAATTTTAACACATAACTTGGTTCTGATATGTGGTTCTTGCTTTGTTTACTTATACTGAAGATTTTCCTTTTACAAATACTGAGTAATTTGGCCACATCTTTAGAGACTGCTTGCTTTATACTTTTTTTATTCTTTTTTTAAAATTTTTTCTGTTTTTGCTATAATTAAAAAATGTTGCGTGTCGTGCCTCAAGGAAATAATGCTGTAAAGAACATTAGGGTGCATCCATCTTTTGGTTTTAAGGTTTTTTCCAGAAAAAAAGCTCAGGAGTAGGTCATAAGGTGATTATATTTTTTAGTTTTTAAAGGAGCTGCCATACTGTTCACCATAGTGGCCGTACCAATTTACATGCCCACTAACAGTGCAAGATTGTTCCCTTTTTCCCCGCATTCTCTCCAGGAATTATTGCTTGTAGAATTTTTGTTGCTATCTATTCAAACGGGCGTGAAGGAATACCACATTGTAGTTTTGATTTGCATTTCTCTAATGAATAGTGATGATGAACTATGGATGGAGGTTCATGACACTGTACAGGAGACAGGGCCCAAGACCATCCCCAAGAAAAAGAAATGCAAAAAAGCAAAATGGCTGTTTGAGGAGGCCTTACAAATAGCTGTGAAAAGAAGAGAAGCCAAAAGCAAAGGAGAAAAGGAAAGATATATCCATTTGAATGCAGAGTTCCAAAGAATAGCAAGTAGAGATAAGAAAGCCTCCCTCAGTGATCAGCGCAAAGAAATAAAAGGAAATAAAGAATGGAAAAGACTAGAGATCTCTTCAAGAAAATTAGAGATACCAAGGGAACATTTCATGCAAAGATGGGCTCAATAAATGACAGAAATGATATGGACCTAACAGAAGCAGAAGACATTAAGAAGACATGAAGAGGAGAACTGTACCAAAACTATCTTCAATACCCAGATAGTCACAATGATGTGATCACTCACCTAGAGACAGACATCCTGGAATGTGAAGTTAAGTGGGCCTTCAGAAGCAGCACTATGAACAAAGCTAGTGGAGGTGATGGGATTCCAGTTGAGCTATTTAAAATTCTCAAAGATGCTGCTGTGAAAGTTCTGCACTCAATATGCCAGTAAATCTGGAAAACTCATCAGTGGCCACAGGACTGGAAAACATTAGTTTTCCTTCCAATCCCAAAGAAAGGCAATGTCCAAGAATGCTCAAACTACAGAACAATTACACTCATCTCACACACTAGTAAATTAATGCTCAAAATTCTCCAAGCCAGGCTTCAGCAATACGTGAACCATGAACTTCCAGATGTTCAAGGAGGTTTTAGCAAAGGTAGAGGAACAAGAGATCAAATTGCCAACATCTGTCGGATCATGAAAAAGCAAGAGAATTCCAGAAAAACATCTATTTATTCTTTATTGACTATGCCAAAGCCTTTGAGTGTGTGAATAACAATAAACTGTGGGAAATTCTGAAGGAGATGGAAATACCAGACCACCTGATCTGCCTCTTGACAACTCTGTATGCAGGTCAGGAAGCAAGAGTTAAAACTGGACATGGAACAGCAAACTGGTTCCAAAGAGGGAAAGGAGTACATCAAGGCTGTATATTGTTGCCGTGCTTATTTAACTCATATGCAGAGTACATCATGAGAAACCCTGCACTGGAGGAAGCACAAGCTGGAATCAAGTTTGTTGGGAGAAATATCAGTAACCTCAGATATGCAGGTGACACCACCCTTTCTACAGGCAGAAATTGAAGAAGAACTAAAGAGCCTCTTGATGAAAGTGAAAGAGGAGAGAAAAAAAGTTGGCTTAAAGCTCAACATTCAGAAAATGAAGATCATGGTCTCATCACTTTATGGCAAATAGATGGGGAAATGGTGGAAACAGTGGCTGACTTTATTTTGGGGGGCTCGAAAATCACTGCAGATGATGACTGCAACCATGAAATTAAAAGACACTTACTCCTTGAAAGGAAAGTTATGATCAACCTAGACAACTTATTAAAAAGCAGAGACATTATTTTGCCAACGAAGGTCCGTCTAGTCAAGGCTATGTTTTTTCTAGTAGTCCTGTATGGATGTGAGAGTTGGACTGTAAAGAAAGCTGAGCACTAAAGAAGTGATAATTTTGAACTGTGGTGTTGGAGAAGACTCTTGAGAGTCCCGTGGGCTCCAGGAAGATCCAATCAGTCCATCGTAAAGGAGATCAGGCCTTGTATTCATTGGAAGGACTGATGTTTAAGCTGAAACTCCAATATTTTGGCCACCTCATGTGAAGAGCTGAACCATTTGAAAAGACCCTGATGCTGGGAAAGATGGAGTGCAGACAGAGAAGGGGACGACAGTGGATGAGATGGTTGGATGGCATCACTGCCTAAATGGACATAAGTTTTGTGGACTCCAGAAGTTGGTGATGGACAGTGAGACCTGGCGTGCTGAAGTCCATGGGGTCACAAAGAGTCAGACACGACTGAGTGACTAACCTGAACTTAGCCTCTTCTCAAGTGTTTTTTCATCATCTGTATGACTTCTTTTGGGAAATGACTATTTAGATCTGCCTGTTTTTTTACTGAGGTGTTTGTGTGTGTGTGTGTGTGTGTGTGTGTTTTCTGTTTTGTGTGTATGTGTGTGTGTGTGTTTATACTGGGCTACATAGCCGTTTGTATATTTTGGAAAATAATGCCTTGATAACTAATGGGAACTATCTGTGTAGCACAGAGAACTGTCCTCCATGCTCTGTGATGACCTAAATTTAGAAGGAAATTAAATGAAAGAGGTTATGTTTATACATTGCACACCTAATTTGATTTGCTGTACAGCAGAAAGCAACACAACATTGTTAAGCAACTACATGTGTACATACTCTAGGCTCCATTTAAAGGAAGTTCTAAATGAAGCAGAAGTAATCTACACTAATAGAACTGAGAACAGGGGTTGCATGGGGAAGGACAGTGTGGGTAAGGGTACCAAAGAAATTTTCTAGGATGATGGGGATTTTTTTTTTTTTTTTTTGCAGTGAGCATTAGATATATAATCCAGGTGAAATTGCAGAGATATTTCTGAAATGTAAATTCCAAACAGGGTCTTGCTAAGTGGCTCTATGTATTTATAAACTTACTAGATAATATCATATTGACCTTCAGCAAGTTGCGTCACACTATGCTTTTACAACACTGCTGAAACATTCCTTTTCCAATTTGTCATCCTCCATTTGGAGGGAAAATTTGGTATATATTAACTTTCTCATTGAACTTTGGCAATTTGTAATTTGCATGGTGAGAAATCACATTCCATTATTGTTTTTGTTTGCATTTTTTATATTACCAAGTCAGTTTGACATTTCTTCCTGATTTTTGGCAATTTTCCTCTTCTTTTTCTGGGTAATTTGTATTTCATTGTATTCTTGTTTACTTCACAATTCTCTTCTATTGCGTTGTTCATCTTCTTTTCTTATTTTAACGTTGGACTCTGCATAAATAAGGTAAATGAATCATTTGTCAGCTATCTTCCAAATATTTAACAATCGTCATTTTCTAATTCCGTGTTTATTGTCTATTCAGCCATGCAGGAGGTTTACTACAAAGAAAGTTACGTAAATTTTCCCTTTTAAGCTTCTGGACAAAGAGCATGTAAAATAAGAAATTTTAAAAGTGGCCCAAAACTCTAGGAAGCTAGAGGGTGTGGTTAAAAGAATTGGGAGGGGTAACTTTCTCTGAGTTGCTCCCCATCCTCTCCTAGACGTATCAGGATGAGGCTTTGTGATGTCAAGGCTCACTCAGTACCACAGTTGGCTGTGGAAGTTACTTGCTGATCTCATAAAGTGTAAGGGTGTGGCCACCTGGGGAAGGGTATATATAGGGGTGCTCAGTGTGGAAAATTCTGAAAGAGATGGGAATACCAGAACACCTGATCTGCCTCTTGAGAAATTTGTATGCAGGTCAGGAAGCAACAGTTAGAACTGGACATGGAACAACAGACTGGTTCCAAATAGGAAAAGGAGTTCGTCAAGGCTGTATATTGTCACCCTGTTTATTTAACTTATATGCAGAGTACATCATGAGAAACGTTGGACTGGAAGAAACACAAGCTGGAATCAAGATTGCCGGGAGAAATATCAATAACCTCAGATATGTAGATGACACCACCCTTCTGGCAGAAAGTGAAGAGGAACTCAGAAGCTTCTTGATGAAAGTGAAAGTGGAGAGTGAAAAAGTTGGCTTAAAGCTCAACATTCAGAAATCGAAGATCATGGCATCCGGTCCCACCACTTCATGGGAAATAGATGGGGGAACAGTGGAAATAGTTTCAGACTTTATTTTTCTGGGCTCCAAAATCACTACAGGTGGTGACGGTAGCCATGAAATTAAAAGACTCTTACTCCTTGGAAGGAAAGTTATGACCAACCTAGATAGCATATTCAAAAGCAGAGACATTACTTTGCCAACAAAGGTTCGTCTAGTCAAGGCTATGGTTTTTCCTGTGGTCATGTATGGATGTTAGAGTTGGACTGTGAAGAAGCCTGAGCACCGAAGAATTGATGCTTTTGAACTGTGGTGTTGGAAAAGACTCTTGAGAGTCCCTTGGACTGCAAGGAGATCCAATCAATCCATTCTGAAGGAGATCAGCCCTGAGATTTCTTTGGAAGGAATGATGCTAAAGCTGAAACTCCAGTACTTTGGCCACCTCCTGCGAAGAGTTGACTCATTGGAAAAGACTCTGATGCTGGGAGGGATTGGGGGCAGGAGGAGAAAGGAACGGCAGAGGATGAGATGGCTGGATGGCATCACTGACTCAATGAACGTGAGGCTCAGTGAACTCCGGGAGTTGGTGAGGGACAGGGAGGCCTGGTGTGCTGCGATTCATGGGGTCACAAAGAGGCGGACACGACTGAGCAACTGATCTAATCTGATATGAGGGGCTCTGGAGTAGACCACTGTGAGTCTTCAAAATGACTAAGGTGACTCAGAAGCCACAAGGCTCTAGAGCTGTTATACAACAGCTGACTCTAGATACCCAGGAGGGAAAGATGAAGACCTCCCATGAACTGAGGTCCAAAGGATGTGTCAAGGTGACCTGAACCCACCTAAGCTCCTCATGTCTTTCTCTGAATTATTTAGCATGTTGAAAATAATAGGTTTATATCATTCTTTCTTATGGCTAATATTCCATTGCATGCATAATATATCTGTCTTTATCCATTCACCTATCTATGGGCATTTAAGGTTGTTTCCATGTCTTTGCTACTGTACATTGTGCTACTATAAACACTGTTGTGCATATCTCCTTTCTGATGGGAGTTTTCATCTTACTGGATATATGACCAGTAGTGTTACTGTGGGATCATATAGTAACTGTATTTTTGGAGTTTTAAAAAACTCTATACCGGGGAAGGAGATGATGGGCAGGAGGTTCAAAAGGAGGGGATATATGTATCATATGGCTGATTCACATTGAGGTTTCAAAGAAAGCAACAAAATTCTGTAAAGCAATTACCCTTCAGTAAAAAAAAAAAAAATGTATTATTATTATTATAATAAAAGCACTGCTTACTGTTTTCAATAGTGGCTGCATCAGTTTCTTGATTTTCATGTATAGTAGTGGTAGTGAAAGTCACTCAGTCGTGTCAGACTCTTTGCAATCCCATAGATTATAGAGCCCATGGACTTCTCCAGGCCAGAATACTGGAGTGAATAGCCTTTTCCTTCTCCAGGGGATCTTCCCCACCCAGGGATCGAAACCAGGTCTCCAGCATTGCAGGCACATTCTTTACAGGCTGAGCCACAAGGGAAGCCTGGTTTTTCATGTATGCTGCTGCTGCTGCTGCTGCTAAGTCACTTCAGTTGTGTCCGACTGTGCGAACTGACAAGACAGGAGCCCACCAGGCTCCCGCATCCCTGGGATTCTCCAACAAGAACACTAGAGTGGGTTGCCATTTCTTTCTCCAACGCATGAAAGTAAATATTGAAAAGGAATTCACTAAGTCCTGTCCGACTCTGCAACCCCATGGACAGCAGCCTACAAGGTTCCTCTGTCCGTGGGATTTTCCAGGCAAGAGTATCAGCCATTATAGGATGTTGTTAATCTTCCTGCACTACATGGTTGACTTACATGTTTTTGTTTTCCAAAAATATTTTGTTCTTCTTCTTTTTTAATATACATTCTTAGGAGTGGAGCTCCCAGGTCATATGGTCAGTCTCTTGTATTCTTTAAAAGGCACTTTGTAGTGACATTTATAATGGCTCCTACCAAATATATCTCACTAGTACCATAAAGATTCCATGTGCGCTTGAGAAAACGGTGAAATTCATTGTTTTGGGATGAAATGTCCTATAGACATCAATTAGGTCTACCTGGTCTATTGTATTGTTTAACGTTTGTGTTTCCGTGTGAATTTTCTGTTTAGTTGATCTATCCATAGGTGTGAGTGGGGTATTAAAGTCTCCCACTCTTATTGTGTTATTGTTAATTTGTCCTTTCATACTTGTTAGCATTTGTCTTACATATTGCGGCACTCCCGTGTTGGGTGCATATATATTTATAATTGTTATATCTTCTTCTTGGATTAAACCTTTGATCATTAGGTAGTGACCATCTTTGTGTCTTTTCACAGCCTTTGTTTTAATGTCTATTTTATCTGATATAAGTATTGCTACTCCTGCTTTCTTTTGCTCCCTATTTGCATGAAAAATCTTTTTCCAGCCCTTCACTTTCAGTCTGTATGTGTCCCCTGTTTTGAGGTGGGTCTCTTGTAGACAACATATGTAGGGGTCTTGTTTTTGTATCCATTCAGCCAGTCTTTGTCTTTTGGTTGTGGCATTCAACCCATTTACATTTAAGGTAATTACTGATATGTATGATCCTGTTGCATTTACTTTGTTGTTTTGGGTTCGAGTTTATACATTCTTTTTGTGTTTCCTGTCTAGAAAAAATCCTTTAGTATTGGTTGGAGAGCTGGTTTGGTGGTGCTGAATTCTCTCAGCTTTTGCTTGTCTGGAAAGCTTTTGACTTCTCCTTCATACTTGAATGAGAACCTTGCTGGATACAATAATCTGGGCTGTAGGTTATTTTCTTTCATCACTTTAAGTATGTCTTGCCATTCGCTCCTGGCTTGAAGAGTTTCTATTTAAAGATCAGCTGTTATCCTTATGGGAATTCCCTTGTGTGTTATTTGTTGTTTTTCCCTTGCTGCTTTTAATATTTGTTCTTTTTGTTTGATCTTTGTTAATTTGATTAATATGTGTCTTGGGGTGTTTCGCCTTGGGTTTATCCTGTTTGGGACTCTCTGGGTTTCTTGGACTTGGGTGATTATTTCCTTCCCCATTTTAGGGAAGTTTTCAACTATTATCTCCTCAAGTATTTTCTCATGGTCTTTCTTTTTGTCTTCTTCTTCTGGGACCCCTATGATTCGAATGTTGTAGCGTTTAATATTGTCCTGGAGGTCTCTGAGATTGTCCTCATTTCTTTTCATTTGTTTTTCTTTTATCCTCTCTGATTCATTAATTTCTACCATTCTATATTCTAATTCACTAATCCTATCTTCTGCCTCTGTTATTCTACTAATTGTTGCCTCCAGAGTGTTTTTAATTTCATTTATTGCATTATTCATTTTATATTGACTCTCTTTTATTTCTTCTAGGTCCTTGTTAAACCTTTCTTGCATCTGCTCAATCTTTGCCTCCAAGCTATTTATCTGTGATTCCATTTTGATTTCAAGATTTTGGATCAATTTCACTATCATTATTCTGAATTCTTTATCAGGTAGATTCCCTATCTCTTCCTCTTTTGTTTGGTTTGGTGGGCATTTATCCTGTTCCTTTATCTGGTGGGTATTCCTCTGTCTCTTCATCTTGTTTAAATTGCTGAGTTTGGGGTGTCCTTTCTGTATTCTGGCAGTTTGTGGAGTTCTCTTTATTGTGGTGTTTCCTCGCTCTGTGTGGGTTTGTACAGGTGGCTTGTCAAGGTTTCTTGGTTAGGGAAGCTTGTGTCGGTGTTCTGGTGAGTGGAGCTGTATTTCTTCTCTCTCCTTTCAAGGACTTGGGTTGCTTTTCTGGAAGCCTGATGTCCTCTGCCGGCATTCAGAAGTTGTTTTGTGGAATTTACTCAGCATTTAAATGTTCTTTTGATGAATTTGTGGGGGAGAAAGTGTTCTCCCCGTCCTACTCCTCCGCCATCTTAGCTCCTCCTACCTTAAGTGTTTTTTATAACGCCTATTATGAAAAGGTGCTGGGTTCAGGGAAATGCTTTTTCTGTAAGCATATGTGTTTTTGGTCCTTTATTGTATTAAAATGGCATTATGTTGATTGACTTTCATATAATGAACCAACTTTGCACACCTCCATAAATCCCACGTGATCATGGTATATGATCTTTTTTATATGTTGTTAGATTTTTTTTGCCAGTATTTTGTTGAGTACTCTTGCCTCTATATTCATAAGGGATATTGGTTGTGTGTGTGTGTGTGATGTCTCTGTATAATACTGGTATTAGAGAAATATTGGCATCACTTTGCATGCTATGTGGGGAAGAGACATGTGAAATGAAGGATGAAGCATTGTTGGATTTAAGTTTAGTCAGGATTAGAGGCAGAAATTTAGAATATATCAGTGTGGAATTGGGGTGAGATTATCAAGAGAGTTCATTCTCAATTTGCTAGGCCTGTATTAAGTGCTTGACATTGAATTATGCTGTTTGTTAACTATGTCTAGATACTTTATACTTTGAATCTGCTACCTATTTTCTGTATTAACATTTATGAAATTAGTATGTGTGAATCAGTTGTAATGTGCATTTAAGATACGTTTTCTTCCAATTTTACTACAAAACAAGATGCCATTAAATAGCTGATGCTTTTTTAAAAGAGCTGTTAACTTTAAGTCTAAGAAATAAGCATGTTTGTCTTTAAGATACAGAAACACATTAAAAAGTTATAAATTTGCCCAAAAAGATGCAGCTGGTGTGTGGCTAACTTAGAATTCCAGCTCAATCTTCTTTGACTCCAAAGTCCATGTTTCTAAACACTGTACAATAGTGCTTTTGTAAAAATACTCATCCTTTACATGTAATTTCACCTAATGATCAGTGGTGTTTTGTGTTTTTTTTTTCCTTTTCTTTCCTTCTTTCTTTTTTTAAAATAGAAGAGATTAAAATCAACATGGGACAATGCTCTGATTCTAGAGTCATGTAGACTTATAGGTTTTTCAGCTGTCATTTAGCCTCTTTGATACTCAGTGTCTTCATCTGTAAGATAATGGTGTTTATAACTACCTAGAGTTTTGGAGATAATCAAATACAGCATTTTTCTGTACTTAACTAATATGTAGTATGTTTATACTTAGGTGGCAGGTTATATAAAGAAAGCACTGGGATTGGTGGCCACGCCCTTCAAGAATAAAAAAAAAATATTTAAAATATGGAACCACCATGTATGTTATGTGAAGAACAAGAGCCAGAACCACAGAAAAGTGTAGGAGAAACCAAACAAGTAGATGATGAAGATGCTGAACTGATCTTTGTTGGGGTAGAACATGTAAATAAAAATGCTGATGTGATCTTTTTTGGGATGACCTCAAATTCAAAACCAGTCATTTCAAACATTGAACAGAGTTACCCCAGGTTCATGTTCAAGGAGAAAAATGTGTGATCACTTCAAGAAAGATAATGCTCACAAATTACAGCCTGTTAGTCATGCGACTCCTACATCAGCAGCACGGACTGTCTTGCCAGGTTCTGATTCTGAATCAAGATCAACAGATAGTCCTATCATTGTTGAGCCTTTGTCTGAAGCTGATTATAAAATATTTCACCACAAATAGTGCCTAATAGCGTTTCAGAATTATATTCTCCTTTGATTATCTTCACAGGTTCATTGCAGCCTCCAGTAGAAACAGCAGTTTCTTCAGGAGATATGAATAAAAGTCCTCGTGTATCAAAGCTACTTTCCACTTCTGAAACAAATAGCACAGATCCCAAAAGGCCTAAACACAGTGATGGAATTATAGGGGGCATTCTTTAGCTTTATCCCTTTCTGGTATTTTTCATACAGTGACTACTGAGCAAAGCACACCAGACAGTGTTCATACCTCATTAAGCCATGTTCAGAATGGAGAACCTCATCCAACAGCTTTTCCAAAGGACAATGCTCATTGTAAGCCTGTAAGTCCTTTAGGGAAAAATGGGCTGAAAAAAACTGACTTTCCAAGTTTAGCAAGTCAAAACAAGATTGTTGATCCCACAGAAGGAAATCTGATTGTGTTACTTGGTGACTTCTACTATGGACAGCATATAGGAGATGGGCAGCCAGAACCGAAAACTCACACAGCCTTTAAATGCCTCAGCTGCTTGAAAGTTCTAAAAAACGTCAAGTTTCTGAATCACATGAAGCACCATTTGGGACTTGAAAGGCAGAGAGGTGACAGCTGGAAAAACCACACCTCCTGCCAGCACTGCCACCACCAGTTTCCTACTCCCTTCCAGCTGCAGTGTCACACTGAAAGTATTCACATTTCCCAGAAGCCCTCTGCAGACTGTAAAATCTGTGAGTTGTCCTTTGAGACAGATCAGGTTCTCTTATAGCACATGAAAGACAATCATAAGCCTGGTGAAATGCCCTATGTATGCCAGGTTTGCAATTACAGATCATCAGTCTTTGCAGATGTGGATGCACAATTCAAAGCATACCATGGTAACACTAAGAATCTGCTTTGTCCGTTTTGTCTCAAAATTTTTAAAACTGCAACACCATACATGTGTCATTATAGAGGGCACTGGGTAAAGAGTTTTCACCAGTGTTCCAAATGTTGGCTACAGTTTTTAACTTACAAAGAGAAAATGGAGCACAAGACCCATTGTTTAAGAAGCCTAAACAGCTAAACAAATGTTTAAGAAGCCTAAGCAGCTAAAAGGGTTACCTCCTGAAACAAAAGTTGTTATTCAGGTATCACTGGAACCTCTTCAACCAGGATTGGTGGAAGTACCATCCATTACTGTGAACACATCTGATTCTGAACCATCACCCCCCACCCCAATCTAAAAGTAGGAGTTGGAAAAAAAAAAACAAAAAACCCTTAATTCTACTTTCAGTAAGTCTGAAGCAAGTATTTCAGTCAAATTTAAAATCCCCATTAAAAACAAAAAAATCTAAATTATAGCAGTATTCAATAGTATCAAATATAGTGAAACCAATGGGTAATTTATGTTTTTTTTTTTAATTCATGAAGAACAGTTTTAATTAACCTGAATGTTGAGATGTTTTTTAAAAATATATTACCTGTTTTTCATATAATTATCTTAATATGTAAAAAAGTATGTGCTCACGTGTGTGTGAGAGAAAGAATGAGAGAGGGGGAGAGAGGAAAAGTAACAACCTATTTCGGTATTTCATGTTGTTTGTAAGTTCAAAACCTCTGCTATACATATAATCTGTTGAGTGTTTTAGAAACGTAATTTTCAACTGTTTTCATGCCTTCAAGATCTCAGTATTAACTATACAGCCAGATTGGAATGACTTTCTTATGGTATAGTCCCATGTGCTGCTGAACTCTCCGAAGTGCCTCTGTTTTGCTGATCTAAGATAACCTGGCTCCAAAAGCCTGGTGTGGAGAAGTTGATGGAGAATCTGTGATGTGAGTTTGAAGCAGATAAGGGATTTAGTCAGTGGAGAGCTGTGACTTCTTGTCCCAGTTGAGGAAGAGACACACATTCACTCCAGGCATGGAGCCAAGGCAGAAGGAACACTGTCTCAGAGTGTCTTTACCTACCCCAGGGACATCTCAAGGAAGCCAACCATTGAAATGCCTGTGGTTGGTGAGGGGCTCCTGTAAGCATCAAACAAGCCCTGTGTATCATTGACTACAGTTGCAGAAGCAGAGATAGTTAACAGAATGAGGCCTGGTGCCCGTGGATCTCCTGTTGAGTGATCAAAAGGGTAATTTGATTCATTCCATCCCCTTTCCCATTTGGCTGGCCTTTAGTCACAGTGAAGTAGCCATGTCTGTCTAAGTCACAATAGTAAAGCAAGTTAAGATTCTCAAGGGAAAAAAGCCTTGACATCTAGTTTGATTTGTCCTTGACCCATAGTTTTAACTGAAAAGGCTCAAACACAGGGAATCTGTTAGATTTATGAATTGGGCTAAATTTAGTTCTCTTACTCTTAAACTACAATGGAGTTGTCCGAGAATAGTAAATGTAGTGGATAAAAATGGTTCAGGGTGATTAAACCCTTTATAGAGCTTTTCCTTACCTTTTCCAGTTACCTGTGTCTTACCCTAGTTGAACATATGAAGATTTCAGTGTTGTGTCTTATCTTGCCTTGGACACAAATGTATTGTGGTTAACAATTAATTCTTTGTGTGTGTAATTTCCCATTTTATCAAACTCATACTGAATTTTGGTCTTACTTGATACAGTCTGATGTGCAAGAATTGTCTCGTTTAATTCGGTATTTATCAGGTCATAGAGTTATTCTCCTTGCTCTAATCTATCGAACTAATCTGTGATTATACTTGTGGAAAATTTTTACTTATGGTCTCCAAGGTCCCATTGACAGACCTGCGGGGTACCCTCCAAGTATTGGTTCCTGAACATCAGTACACTTCACTGCCTCTGTGGGTTCCTGGAGTTGAGTCTCCTTACGCATGTCTTGGAGAGGGCAATGGCATGCCACTCTAGTACTTTTGCCTGGAAAATCCCATGGATGGAGGAGCCTGGTTGGCTGCAGTCCATGGGGTCTCTAGAGTTGAACACAACTGAGCGACTTCACTTTCACTTTTCACTTTCATGCACTGGAGGAAATGGCAACCCACTCCAGTGTTCTTGCTTGGAGAATCCCAGGGATGCGGACGCCTGGTGGGCTGCTGGCTCTGGGGTTGCACAGATTCGGACACGACTGAAGCAACTTAGCAGCAGCAGCAGCAGGTATGTTTTAATGCCATCTCTTCTCCACTTCCGGCACAGGTAACAAACAATCTGTGCACAATTCAAGGAACCTGGGATCCTGGCTGTAGACCTATGCCAGGAGAAATATCTCGTTTTCCCTTCCTTTCTCCTCCTTATCTCTCCCCACTCTTTTTTCACCCTTCCTCAATTTATTTAAATTCTCTAAGCTTTCACAAAATGCTGGGAAGTGATAATCACCAAGGGCTTAGCATCCCTTTCAGAACTGAACAGGAAGGACTACAGATGACTAAGCTGTAGCGAGTCTTGTCTGCATTTTAGGTAATTTTCTGAGTGTAAAGTCTATTGTATTTATTTACTCCATGCTTGACTGGTTGATTTGCACTTTGAATATTTTACTAGGACTTTCCAGTTAGTTTGCTTAGGCCAAAGCACTTTGTTAAGTGTAAGCTTAAACCACTTTTGCAGAAAGAGTGTGTGTTGTTCTGGTCTCAGGTGAAAACTTCTATGTATAATTAAACGTGCAGACTTTTATATATGTAGCTCATTTATTCTATTTCTATAGTAAAAATATGAAATGGTTTAGTTATGTGTTTTTATTCTTCCTTAGTGTTATCAATATTGTTACTGGTATTTGCTCTGAAGTATGCTCCTAAAGAATATAAGTTGTTATTTATTGCCAACTACTGCTAGGAGGGATGGGGGGCAGGAGGAGAAGGGGACAGGAGGATTCTATTTTGCTTGCTCTCTCAGATAAAATTTAATATTTAATTCATGTTGCCAAAGACTTGTAAGTAAAATTAGTATTTATAGAAATACAACGTTTTTTTTAATTATTTCTTCTGTTTTTCTTTTTACAAATAACATGGTATATTTTTAGTTTTTTTTTTTTTAAACTAATCTTATTGTGTTGGCCAGGACTTCTAAGCATGATATGTAAATGGGTTTTCTTGTTCTTAGTACCATCAAATGCAATGAGTATATGGCTACAAATTTCTATTTCTATTTTTAAAATTTAAAGAAAATTGTTTTATTGGATAATTTACAACATCTGTTGAGACATTTACTTTTCTTTCTTTCTCCTTTCTTTCTTTTTCTTCCTTTCTTCCCCTTCTCTCTTCCTCTTTCTTTCCTTTCTTCCTCCCTTTCTTTCCCCAGGTTTTTGCTTGACTGGACTCTTCCTGAAACAAAAGTCATTCCACTCAGGGTTGAATATTATCCTCTCAGAATCTCATTCCATTCTCATTTCTAGTATTGGAATTAACTTCCTCTTCCCTTTCATGCATTGGAGAAGGAAATGGCAACCCACTCCAGTGTTCTTGCCTGGAGAATCCCAGGGTGGGTGAGCCTGGTGGGCTGCTGTCTATGGGGTCGCACAGAGTCGAGATGACTGAAGTGACTTAGCAGCAGCAAAGGTGGTAAGAAAAACTTTATTCAAGGTAAGACTACTACAGCAGGGTCTTATAATGGGGTAGAGAGATTGAGCTCGAGTCTGACTACAGCAGGAACACAGCTGGGATTTATAGCTAAGCAACAGGGTGGGTCCATGGTGTTGCAAAGAGACTGGGGGACTGAAAAGCAATGAACAACAACAATAACAGGGTGGGTGTCAGTGGATGGAAACTTATTAAGAGGACCGTAAGGATTCTGAGGGAGATCAGCCCTGGGATTACTTTGGAAGTAACGATGCTAAAGCTGAAACTCTAGTACTTTGGCCATTTCATGCGAAGAGTTGACTCATTGGAAAAGACTGATGCTGGGAGGGATTGTGGGCAGGAGGAGAACAGGGCGGCAGAAGATGAGGTGGCTGGATGGCATCACTGACTCGATGGAGTGAGTCTGAGTGAACTCTGAGTGAACTCTGGGAGTTCGTGATGGACAGGGAGACCTGGCATGCTGCGATTCATGGGGATGCAAAGAGTTGAACACGACTGAGCTACTGAACTGAATTGAACTGATGGGTGAGGGTGGATTCTGGTTAAACTGAGAGGATCATTGCTGAGGCTAGGCAAGGCTGATAAGATATTGAGGTGAGTGACAAGAAATTTGATCTGATACTGAGGGTGGTCAGATCAAGGGTGGGGTATTTTTACTAAGCTCACATTGCAGGTTCTGGCTTAGATTGAACTAAATTGACAGGCACCCCTAGATAAAGACATTGCCCAAAGTTGGCAGTGCATTAGTGAACTACTGCTGCATAACAAATTACCCCAAACTAATAGCTTAAAACAATATTATCTCATACCGCTGCTGAAAGTTGGGAGTCCAGGAGTAATTCAGCTGAATGTTCTGGCTCCGGGTTTCATGAGATTGCCCTCCTCTGAAGCCTTGACATGGGCTGGTGGATTTCCTTCCAAGATGGATTACTCACATAGCTGTTGAAACCAGTTTCCTTGCTGTCTGTTAGGAGAAAGCCTAAGTTCTTTCACATGGACCTCTCTGCTGGGCTACCTGAGTGTTCTCAAGATAAGAAGGCTTCTAGAGTGAGTGACCCAAGAGGATGAGCAAGGAGGATGCAGTGCCTTTTATGACCTAGTCTCAGACACTTCATTTTCATTTCTACAATATTCTAACGTTAGAAATGAGCCACTAAGTCCAGCCCACATGTGAAGTGGAGTATAAGATCCACCCTTGATGGTAAGGATTTGTGGACATAATTTAAAATCACGTGGTACACACATGGCCACAAATTGTTTACATACTTGTATGTCCCAAATGCATTTTCCTGCCAATGCTTTCAAAGATTTTATCCATTATAGCATTAACTTGAAGTTCAGGACCTTGTCATTTAAGTCAGGTCCAGATATGGATCAGGGTCCAGTTGTGCAATATCTCAAGTATTCAGTCGCTCACTTGTGTCCTACTCTTTGCGACCCCATGGGCTGCAGCAGGACAGTCTTCCCTGCCCATCATCAACTCTGGGGGATTACTCAAACTCAAGATCCATTGAGTTGTTTATGACATCCAACCATCTCATCCTCTCACGTCCCCTCGTCCTCCTGCCTTCAAGCTTTCCCTCATCAGAGTATTTTCCAATGAGTCAGTTCTTTGCATCAGGTAGCCAAAGTATTGGAGCTGCAGCTTCAGCATCAGTCCTTCCAATGAATATGCAGGACTGATTTACTTTAGGATTGACTGGTTTGATCTCCTTGCAGTCCAAGAGACTCTCGAGTCTTCTCCAATACAACAGTTCAAATTATACAAGTATAGTTCCTCTAGACCTGAGGATCTGTGAACAAAAGGCATGAGTCAATCTGCTCACTTTAACAGCCAACATACAGTGGTGGGTCAGGCATAGATAACCTTCATAGACACTCCTGTTCCAGAAAGAGGAGGGGAGATGGGAGTCAATAGTAGCAATTCTGAAATCCCACGGGTTCTTGTTGGCAGTCCTTGGATTAGGATTCAAGGCCTGGAAACTTCTAAGCTTCGGTCTCTGACTTTTTAATTCTGCCCTCTAACATGATTCCATTGCATGAAAGGTTGATACAGTGAAACAGTCTCCCTAGTCTGCTTCCTGCTTGTCGAAGGTAGAAGTCCAGAGTTCTCTTATTTTGTATTGTTGTTGGTCCTTTCAATCTAAGCTAAACTTAAATATGTTATCATAAAAACTTGGTGTGCCTCCTGATAATCTTACTGGTGTTCTTCGAAAGCACCCCACTCTAAAACCACAATCACACATGTCTTCATAGGCCTATTTTGCCTTGGTTTTCTGCTGAGATGGCTGAGGGATAACACTCTGAAACTTAGTAGAAGTCGTATTGTGTGACTGAAGTGATCTCTGAGTTACACGTCTAAACTCTTTGGAGGGCATTGGCCTGACTAAATAATGCCATTAACATCCCCTTCCACCTTTCTGAGGCTTAACAGAGAATTTTACCATCACACAAATCTTTAGAGCAAGTTAATTAAAAAAATATATTAAGAACTGACATATAGATGATGTACAATGTTATATTTGGACCACCTTACTCTAATGCCCTGGATATGATCTTTGCTTGATAGCCATTAATTTTAGCATCTTCGGTCATCTTAAAAGACTGAAAAATTTCCAAATCAGCAAATTCTGTCTCATTTTTTAATAGTCTTTTTCTTAAAGTTTTTTTTTTTTTTTAATTTCCCTTCATATTTTACTATAGGCAGCAAGAGGAAACCAGGCAGTACTTTTGGCTGTTTGGCTGGAAATCTCCTCAGCTAAATAATTCCATTAATTAGGTAGTTTCTCCTTCCAGCTCATTAGGTACATTTTTGACTTTTCATAAATTGCAGGTATAGTGGACTTTCCCCTGCACACTCCCCAGGCTCTTCCCTCCTGCCTCTCCTTTCTGCCAGGCATCCTGGGTGCACCACTGTGCTTCCATTTAGAACTTGTTCACTCAGTGAGATTACAGGGATCGATTCCCTGGCTTCAGGGCTTCTGCTGGCCAGAGTCCATGTACCTTTCCCTAAGACCTTCCTGTTTTCACTATCCAACTTCCATCACCTGGCTAGGTAAGTTCCCACAGCTCATACTCACAAGTGTACTGGTAGGCACTTCTGGGCACACATGTGTACACACGTGCGTGTGTACACAGTAACATCCCTGAGAGGAAAGTTGCACATATGCAGAAGTATAGGCTTTCTGCTCTGGGAAAATGAACTTTGGTAAGCACCCGACTTTTTTTGTCCTGGTTGTTTTCTTTCACTTGCTCATCGATCATGTCAGGTTGCACTTCTAACTCTGTGGCTTATCCTCAAAAGTTACAAAATCTTGGCATTTGCTCATGACAGGTACCGACCTGCAGAGAATCGGGCAGGGTTGGAAGGGCTCGCCCTGGACACCTGAGTGACATGAACCTGTGTTCTGCATTCTCCCATCACCTTGGACAGCTTCATGGTACCAGTCACGTTGGCCTGATCCACTGCCTGTGCATGCCAGGGGACCAGAAAACAAGGACCTGTGAGCTCTTCTGAGTTGGAGAACTGCTTTTCAGTGTGCACCTATCTAGGTCATTCCTTGTCAATCTTGTGTCCCTGTTGCTTGCCTACCACCCCTTAGGGCCCACAACATTCTGAGTGAGGCCCCCTGTTCTTTCTATCTGTGTAGCTTTATGTGTGCAACTGTCTACCTGTGTCCCCAAGTGCTATCTCCATGTAGCTGGAAAGGCCAAAGATACTGTGACTGTGATAGGCCTGGTTCTGATCCAGTGTTCTGAAGAAGGTGCACACAGATACAGGCTCTCTTCTGATACAAGTCCTGAGGTTGTACAGGTAAAGTGGCATCCCTACACGTCATCCCCTCTGTTTAACACTACACAGATACACAGAGTCCCTGATCAGATGATGCCCTGGGAAACCTGCCCGCTCTGGGCCCACAGCTCATGCCTCCCTTGGGCAGAAAGCAGCTTTTCTATTTGAAATGCACCAAGAGGGTTTGAACCACCAAGGCCTCACTGATTTGCTACATGCCAAGACTCTCTTTCAGTTGCTCTTGTTAGACCCAGGTAGGACTCCCTACAGTCAGGCATCCCTGCTTGCCTACACAGCCCATGTGCCAAGGAAGCCAGACCCGGTTGGGCCCAGGGGCATCCAAACCGGTCACCTGGAAGGCAAGGTCCTTCTGAGTGTCACCTGGTGCAGACAAAATCAGAAATTCTGCTTCAGCGATACTGTCAGAAACCTCCTCCCTCAGGGGCAGATGCACACCTTTGCCCCTCAGGCCCCCAAAGCCAGAGGCAAGACCCCAGAGGAAAGAAGGAATACACATTAGGACTTTCAGCATAAGCCATGGAGTATCTTTGGCAGGACTGCTAATTGCCTAGACCCTAGTCCCTGAAAACCAGCAGGCTCAAACTGCTCCCAGGGGCTTCTGTGTCTCCCACTCTCCTGAGGTGCCTTGGGACATCCAATTAGCCCACCATTCTTGCTTCCTCCCTGTTCCCTCCCTCGCAGGCACACCCTGGCAGAGAGGCACACATGTACACCCACTCCTGCGCTTTCCTCACCTTTCTGCATTGCCAGGGAGGCTGGAAGTGCCTGGAGGGATGCCACGCTCATACCCTGTCTCTCCTAGGATTCCTGTGGTTTTGCACATACAGCTTACTTTAGCACATCTTGCGTTTTGTGTTGCCACGTGCCAGTGTGTACCACCTTCGGGGAGGGAGCTTGCTGGTTGATGTGCTGCACTGTTCAAGGACCTTCCCTTCTCCTTGAACACGTTTGTGTTCTTCTCATGTCTCCTTCTCACGTTTGTGGAACAAGTCTCCAGTGCAGCAGGCAATCTGTGCCTCTTTCTCCTTTGAATCGCTGCCCATCTCTGCAGGACCTTAGCCTCCTCACCATCCCGGGTCATGCTGTAACCACATCCACCATTTCCACAGCCCAGCCCAAGTCCCCACAGACCGAAGGCTTCACAGGCAGTGGTTTCAAAGCCCCACCCTACCTGATTTGCCCTGGGTGAATCCTCAGACCATGCACCCCCTCTTCCCGGTCCAAACACACATTAACATGGTGGAAATGGTGAATGTGTTTTGTATTTGGTCTAATTCAAGATTTCTGGAGCCATGGTCCAGAGTTATCACTGGCCGTCCTTTCCTCATTACCATCCAGGACAGGGTCACTGTGAAAATACGGCAACCAACCACCTTGAGACTGGGGATGCCTCCTGCCTCCTCTTCTGGTTCCTTGAAACCTCCTCTCCTGTCACCTTCATCTCTGCGTCTGCCCTGGGCTGGAAACATTCACACACATCCAAATAAACACAGACAACACAGGCACATGCATGCATACACACACATGCTCGGCATGGGGACACAAACGCAAACGGGGAACACAGATATTTCAGGAGGTGAAGACGCTCATGTCTAACAATGTTGGAGATGGCGTCAGTAGGCACCATGCCCTGCCCTTTGGTCTCCCTGTCCACCTCCCCCACGATCTCTTCCGTATTTTCCCAAGGCACCCTGAAGCTGCTTCCAGTGCAGCATGTCAGGTGGTGATGAGATACCAAGTGGTGGATGTGGAAATTCACACAAGATCCCAAAGTCAGCACACAGGTGCACTGGGACCCCAGAGAGGACACCCTTTCAATGATAGGCCTTCCCAGGGTAAGGGGCAGGAGTGAAGGGCCCAGGCAATCTCACCTCAGTCAGCAGCAGGAATCCCGGGGATGGCAGGACCCATGGAAGAATGATTCTGACAAAGAAACTTAACTCACCCTGCCTCTGGTACTATCATCTAGGACTCTTGCACTGCAACAACAGCTGACGTGAGGGAGGCTTGCTGCACTCACGGACACAATGAGTCCTCAAGCCTCAAGTCTCAGGAGGCCACCTTCTACATGCATGGCTCAAATTCAGGCTCCACAGCCAGCTTCCACGAGCCTGAGCAACCCCGTTTGGGAAAGGACAGTGTCATGGCTACTACACGGCTATCTCTTCTCAGCCCACCTCCAGACCCCCTCACCATATGTGTTTCTGTCAGTTACCTCTCATGGAGGAACCTTCCTCCCTGGAGTAGTACTTCAGGGGATCATTCCATACGTCTTCATTGATGATCTGCTGGCAACACAAGCAAGGTCAGCCCGGGACTGACCAGGCCCTGAACCATCCCATGAGCAGCCAAGAACTCCAACATCAATCACCAATTGTGTGCAGGCCCAAAGTATCCCCACCTCAGCAATCCTGTTCAATTCTGAGCAGTTGTAGCCTGACAACCAGTTGAGAAACTTAAGGCTCCTGGTGTGCAACTTGTGGCTGAGTGCTCCCCGTTCAAAGCCCCAGATCCAGTGGACTGGAGTGGAACAACATGCCCTATGACCTGCAAAAAGACAGGGAAACTGGGGTGGATCCTGAAGATGGGTTATCCACAACCCTGCACACCCACACTCATCACCCAGGGAGGCACGTTTTACCAGTGATGTCAAGGTAATACTTTTTAATGATCACCGTGTTCAAGAAGTAGGGGTTCTCCCAAAAGGAAAAGATCAGCTTGCAGCGGAACCGTGGATATCTCTGCACCTGCACCAGCCAGAATAGGGAGGAGGGAAAGGTGCAAGCTTATACGGGCCTCAACTTGCCTCCCAGGCAGACATTAACAGCTTCCACGACGCCTCTCCAAAGACTCACAGTGCAGGAACATGGATAACGTGATCCTCCTACTCTCTGCCAAGTCCCATACCCAGCCATCCTCAGTCTCCCTCACTGACCTTCAAGTCAATCATGTAGCTGAGAAAGTCTTTATCTTGGTTGCTGATCATGATGCAAACTTGAGGGTGGTTCATAATCTGCTTTCAGGCCACATGCCGAGCCAAGAAGAGCCAGGAGCATCAGCCGTAATCTCGGGTGGAAGAAGGACACCAGAACAGGCATCTGCAAGGATGCCGGGAACTTCTGCTTGCCGGGCTACCACTGTTGTCCTCAGGCCCTTCCATACCATCAGGCACACTCATGGCTCTGTACCGGGGTCCAGCCCCGGTTGGATCCAGGGATTCCCTCTGGAGAATGGCGTCGGTGAAAGGACAGCAGAGGGGAGAGAAAGAGGCTTGATCTATCTGGTTTACACAGAAATAAATAATAATAAATAAATAAAGCCCGTGACACCATATTGCACTGTCCACGGAGGCCACAGGCGCCCTCTCAGTGGGGTGAAGACGCAGAGCATCCTTTCCCTGAAGACGCTAGGTGTCCTCCCGATTGAGTCTTAGAAGCCCGGGCAGGTAAGTGGACTCAGAGGACACCCACGCTCCAATTCGTCATCCTGAAGGAAGAACAGAGAGAGAAAAGGAGAGAAAAGGAAACAAGAATGACACAGGGAGAACAAGCCTGATGAGCAAGGCCTGTAGCTTTATTTTCAAAAGGAGCTTTTATACCCTAAGTTGTACATAAAAGATAATAGAGGGTGCAGAGTCATGCGAGGTCAGCAGTCCTTGATCCTTATCGAAACCAGGCTTTCTTTCTGCAAACTTATTATACACTAAGGCTTTAGGTGATTTATATCATGTTCTGGCCAGGAGGTCTGCTAACATTGTTCTTGTGATAAAGGTTATGCAACCAGAAAAACTTATTTTCTCCAAAGGTTTATTTTTCTAAAGTTTGGCGCCACTCCCTGAAAGGACTAGATAGAATTGCATTCCTATAGGGCAACAGGAGCAGTGGGGGATAACAAGGAAAGAATTTATTAACTCAAGGGTCTAAGGTTGTTAACATCAAAGCTACTACTTATATTTCTATATACCAACTATATTAATCGATATACTCCCAGGGACATAGTGGGTAAGGGGTATGGAAACTTGGCAGCAAGGGTTAGCTCAACAAATAAATCCTCTACTAGTTCTATTCTAATGATTTTAACTCCCCGAGAAGCTCTGCATTGTTGGACTATCTTAAGCCTCCCATACCTCTTGTGGTTGGGAGGCTGTGAATAATCACATGTGTAGCTGTTAAGAGTCTGGGAAAACCTATCAGGCAAGTTAGAAAGCTATCCAAGGGATTTGAATTGGAACACACCCACTGTACCCAGGAGAGTTATTAACTAGAGCTCTAAGTTGATTTCCTTCAGAGAAAGGTGGTCGTGGATATCCCCCCTCGTGGGTATCCTCGTTAATATCAGAGGAGTTTGTGAAAGTTGTAAAACAGACAGATTCTGGTTTGGGGGTAGATGCTCAAGCAGGTCCAGGGGGGCCCTCGAGTCCTGACTCGCCTTGCCTGTCAGACCTCTCCCACATGACCTTGTCATGGGTGGGGTCTCCCATGCTGGCTCCTGGCAGTTGTGGGTTTTTTGTGGTGTTCTGCATCTGAGGTGATCTGCATTCTCTAAGCAGGGGCTGTTTCTGACCGCTACTGTTCTCCTCCAGACCTGTGTATGCTGGGTAGTGGCATGTCACTGCTTACATTTTCAGACTTGTAGTCATTGTAACAAACCATGTCTGAAAGCAAAGGGGTTGGTGTGTGTGGGTGTATGTGTGTGTGTGTGTGTGTGTGTGTGTGTGTGAGAGAGAGAGAGAGAGAGAGAGAATGAGACTCCCATGTCTCAGCTATTTCCTGGGAACCTCTACATTTACAATGAGAACTGTCTGCCAAGGCTCATCTGGTGAACTGTCTCTGGTCATTCCTGACTTAGAGGCCTCAGGTGCTGCTCCTTCTCAGATGCAGGCCAGAAGGAGAGACTCAAAGTCATGGCTCCAACACAGGTGTGGCCCTGCCCAGATTCTACTGGGGTGTCCCTTTAGAGCCTGCCAATTGCCCAGGACCACACTTCCTTCAGGGGCCTCCAGTGCCCTCGCCCCTAACACTCCTCCTGCTCTTTCTCCTCCTCCTCCTGAGCAGCGGACGCCAAGAAGCAGCAAAAAGGATACAGCTTTGGCCCAGAAGCCAGGGATGCCCTGGATGATGGCACTCCTCCAAGCCAAGTGACTCTTCCTCCTTTGATGGCTCCTGTGCATGAATCGAATGTAGGCCCTGTGGTTTTTCTCATGTTCAGAGCTCAGTTCCACCCGAAGGGCGGCCAGCACCTGCAGCTCATCTAGCGCTGGAAGCTCACTCGGGCCTCCGGGCCTCTCCCAGCCCTGCTCCTCCACCGTTTTTTCCTCCAGCTCCTGGGAGAACCCCTGTTGCCGCTCGTCATCTGTCACAACCTCTACCTCCTTGGTGCTGTCTTCCACCAATAGTTGAAACTCCCACTCGATCCCCACCACGTCTTCATCTACCAGGGCCTTGCTGTCCTCCACTGCCTCCACCCTGAAGAGGGTTGCCTCTTTGCCTGGCGTAACAATTGGTGGCTGGAAGGTCCAGGCTATGCACAGCATCACAAAGACAGGCTGTGGGGCCCCTGCCCACTGAGCACCTGGGCTCACAATTAAAAAGGTCTGGGGTCCCAGGATGCTCCCTCCTTCCTCTGACTGCCTCACTCTCTCCTCTTGGGCCTGGCCCTGATCCCCAGCTGGTGCAGATGTGAAGGGACGAGACATAATAGCACAGCAAGTGGTGCGCAATGGTGGCAGAGGCTGCAGTAAACCTGTGGGGCCCACTAGCTCTTTGGGGGCGGGGAGTGAGGGTGATGGTTGGGGAGCAGGGGCTGGTGTGTGTAGGGTGGTCTGGAGCTGAAGAAATGGGTGGCAGACAGCCCAGGACATGGTGAACCGGCCCTGGGTGATAAGCCAAACAGGAGGGGCCCTAGGCTGTAAGCCACTCACAGGCTACTGGCCCAAATCTAGACCAACGACTGAGAGGGTAGTGGGTGGCACACTTATGGACACGCCCCTAGACCTCTTCCGTGCTTCCTGGGCTCCAGTGACCCCACGTGGCCACATTCTGCTCCAGGGAGGTAGCATGTTTTGCCTCTGTTGCTACCTCAGGCACTGTCATTGACCTGGATCTGGAAATGGGTGGCAGACAACCAACCACGGGTTCCTGCTCCACAATCAGAACAGCACACTCCTGTGTCCTCCGGGACAGGCAATAACTGGGAGCTCTACCTCAGTATCCAAAGGATATCCAGGGGGTCCACGTGGCTGGGTACTTTTCTCCATGGGACAGAGCCTGTTGCTGTCCGGATGCTATGGGAGTAGGGAAAAACCCTACCGTTTGCTACAATTGATCTCCACTGTTCAGGGACACCAGACCCTTAGGGTACAAAGCTCACTCTGTGTCTCTTTATCTATGTTTCTGGCATATCACTGTTTTGGGCAATCCTTCTGTGTGTGTACCAGGCGCTGGTGTCTGTGTGTCTCCATCTCTCTATGTGGTGGTGTTGTGGTTTGCCACTCTCTGGACAGTAGTGCTCAAGAGAGACGCTTATCCTTGAAGTAAAGGCAAGCTCTTCTACTTCTGAGTGAGTTGCACCAATAGGAGATCAGAGTTTTTAGTCCACACATTTGGAGAGTGCTTTCTCAAACTTGAAAGCCAACAGTGGGCAGTCACTGCTGAACCGCAGAAGGGGACGGGTTACCCTCCCTCCCTCGCTGGACAGACGTGAACACTGCACAGACCTGTAAAGGCTTGGCCTCACTTTGCACAGAGAGAGAAACGGGGCATGCTCTACTGGCATGAGGAAACTTACTGAAACTTGTTTGAACTCCAGCCACTGAGATGCTAAGGACAACTCACTGTTAAGTTCCATGGCTCATTGGTGCAGGAGAAATGCATGTCTGCCCATTTAGCCTATTGAGGCCCTTTCAAAGTGGTTCTGTTCTCCATGTGAGAACACGTACCAGCCTGCCCAGTTGCCCAAGCCTGTGCTGCCGGGAGCAGCAAGAGGATCAAGGTAAGCCATCCATCCTATAGTCCTGATACCCGATATAGATGCATTCTAAAAAGAGTACAAAGAGTGATGTTTCAAACTGGAAGACTCTGCAGGTAGCAGGTGCTTATGCTGCAGTGATGATCCATCTCTGAAACTTCATAAAAGAGGCAAGGGGTGCTCATGCTCATGGCAAGTTTAGGGAAAGAACGCCTGACACTAGAGAAGGATGGAAAGACACTTGTAGCTGGGTGTCCCAGGGGCTGTGGATCGTTCACCATGGCTTCTGTGTTCTGGGATTGCAGCCTGTTCTGTGTCTCGATTCCTCTGCACTCTCACTGGTCTTCCCCAGGCATTTTCCTTCTGCCTCTCCTTTCTGCCAGGCATCCTGGGTGCACCACTATGATTTCACTTAGAAGTTGGTTGCTCAGTGAGGAAACGGGGTTGGTACCCTGGCTTCTGTGCTCCTGCTGGCCACAGTCTATGTGTCTTTCCCTGAGACTTTCATGTTTTCGCTATCCAACTTCCATCACCTGTCTAGGTCAGTTCTGACAGCTAATACTCACAAACATACTGGAAGGCTCTTCTGCACTCACATGTGCACACACATGCACATTTACACACTTACATGCCTGAGAGGAAACTTGCACATATGCAGAAGTACATGCTTATTCTCCAGGCACATGAATTCTGATAAGCACCCAACTTTCTTTGTCCTGGTTGTTTTCTTTCACTTGCTCATCGATCATGTCAGGTTGCACTTCTAACTTTGTGACTTATCCTCAAAGGTTACAAAATCTTGGCATTTGCTCATAAAGGGGGCTGACCTGCAGAGCATCGGTCAGGGTTGGAAGTGCTTGCCCTGGAGAGCTGAGTGACATGCGCCTGCATTCTACATTCTCCCATCACCTTGGACAGCTTCACAGTACCAGTCACATTGGCCTGATCCATTGCCTTTGCATTCCTTCAGGGGACCAGAAAACAAGGGCCTCTGGGCTCAGCTAACTTGTGGAACCGCTTTCTCAGTATGCACCTATCTAGGTCATTCTTTGCCAATGTTGTGCCCCTGTTGCTTGCCTACCACCCCTTAGAGCCCAAAACATTCTGAGTGAGGCCCCCTGTTCTTTCTATCTGTGTAGCTTTATGTGTGCAACTGTCTACCTGTGCCCCCAGGCGCCCCTCGGACACCCAGCCACAAGGGCCTCTTCCAACTTCCCCTACCCCACACCCACCCCACACCCCTACCCTTACAACACCATCACCCCACAAACTTACCCCAACCCACCCCACTCCCAACCCATGTCCATCACACCCCAACACCCCCACCACACCCCCACCCCTCCCACACGCCCACCCCACCCCAATCCAACCCTACCTACACCCTACCCCCACCCTGCTCTACCCTCACCCAAAAGCTGTCCCCACCAATAGTCCAGCGGTGAGCCCAGGGATGCTTTTCTTTTCCTAAGTGCGGGACCCCTGGGAGTGAGGGGCTCCTGGAAACAAAGCACTCAGGCAACAGAGTGAGTTCTCTACCTGCAGCTGGAGGAGGCCAGGGAGGCCACGTGGCCAGACAACGAGTGGAGAATGGAGAGGGACCCAAAGGGCAAGGACGACGTTATGCATTGTGGGTGCTGGGTAGCCCTTGGGTGCTGCTGATCCCAGCACACCTGACTGTAACCATTAGTATCACTGCTGTCTCCAGAGCAAAATATATGTACCCTCTGTCCCAGAGCTGTAGACTCTTGAGTGTCTGTGTCTGGACCGACTGGGGCCAGGACCCTGAGAGGAGGAAGATGTGCAAAGAGGAGATGTCAAGATCATGAATCCAGGGGAGTTCAGGGCAGAGGGAGAAAAGAGTCAGCCTGGGGCTGCCAGCCAATCCCCTTCCTGCAGAGTGGGCCTCAGAGCCCAGGCCATGGTGGAGAGTCCTAGAGCTCTGCTTCTGCAGTCATGGCACGGGATCAGGGTCCCCACATCCTTCATATCTCCTGCCTCACATGTGGAAGAGGCCTCTGTGCACAGCTGCTCCCCAGATCCTGCCAGTGACACCCATCAGTGAATCTGCCTACTTGCCCCTATAGAGGTTAGGCAGTATTGGGAGGTTTCCTCCTGGGAGATGGTCTGAGCCTGAGTGAGCCCTTGGAGGACAGCTGTTGAGTTGAGGTAGGGTGTAAATCTAGGCCTTACTGGATTTCTCCCTGAATATTGCACCTTTGCCCCTTCATGCTAGATGACCTGGCTGTACCCACAGACCTGAGTTCCTAGACTCTGGTGGGTGCTGTCCCCTGAAAGGAGGCTTTTATTCTGTGCTCTAGTAGTCCCTAAGATTTTCACCACCCACAAACAGAGTAGGGTATTCCAAACCTGAGAGACTTTCCTGGGCACACTGCCCTACCAGACTGGCCCAGGGAGGGCTTAGGGAGACCAAGCCATCTGGTCTCAACTTGGCTAAGCCAAGACGTGGCCAGAGGCATCATTCCCATGTCATTCTCCGTGACCCCCTCTGTGATACTCTCTTGACTCCCAGCCCTTGCCTGTGAAAAGGAAAAAGGACAGGAAGGCCCCTGCTGACGCTGTTTTTGCTTTTGAGGAAGAACCTGAGATGAGGAAAGTGAAACATTTGGTAATTTAAATTCTGCCAAATACGAGGTATTGTCATTTTGACTTAGAATCCAGTTTTAGGCTCTCATTCCCCATCCCCTGTAAAAACTTGTATTAAGAGCATGTTTGTGATAAAAGCAATGAAGATCTCACAGACGCAATGAAGGCAGCAAATGTTACTTCACTTGGTAGTGATAAAGAAACTTGGAGAGAGTATCAGGTCTGAAAACACAAAGAATGAGAAGTTGGAAGCAGATCCAGGCTTAGGAAGTAGGCAGTGCCCAGGGCTGAGAACAGCACTCACACAAACACATAAACATACACACACACACACACACACACACAAACAAACCGGTTTCACAGTCACCAGGGCACAAGCCTGAGAAAAGCACACACACACACACACACACACACACACACACACACACACACACACACTGCTTGGAATTTGCCAGGGCACAGGGCTATGTAGAGCACACACACACACACACACACACACACACGCCAGAGCACTGGGATGAGATCAGCACTCCCACACATACACACACACACACAAACCGGTTGCACAGTCACCAGCGCACAGGCCTGAGAAGAGCACAGGCACATAAACACACACACAAACTGGTTGCACTGTCGCCAGGGCACACGGCTGAGAACAGCACACACACACACACACACACACACACACACACACAAACTGCACAATTGCCAGGCACAGCGCAGTGTACAGCACACACACACACACAAACTGGTTGCACAATTGCCAGGGCACAGGGCTATGTACAGCACACACACACACACACACACACAAACCGGTTTCTCAGTAGCCAGAGCACAGGGATGAGATCAGCACCCCCAAACATACACACACACACACAAACCAGTTGCACAGTCACCAGTGCACAGGGCTGAGAAGAGCACACACACATAAACACACACACAAACCGTTTGCACTGTCGCCAGGGCACAGGGCTGAGAAGAGCACACACACACAGACACATACTGGTTGCACAGTCACCAAGCACAGGCCTGAGAATGGCACACACACACACTCACACACACACACACAAACGGTTTGCACAGTCACCAGGACACAGAACTGAGAATGGCACACACACATACGCACGCGCACACACACACACAAACAAACAGGTTGCACAGTCGCCATGGCACAGGGCTGAGAATGGCACACACGCGCACACACACACACACACACACACACACACAGACAAACCGGTTGAACTGCCACCAGGGCACAGGGCTGAGAACAGCACACACACACACACACCGGTTGCACAGTCACCAGGCACAGGGCTGAGAACGGCACACACACACACACACACAGACACAAACTAGTTGTACAGTCGCCAGGGCATGGGGATGAGAATGGCACATACACACACACACACATACACACACACACACTCACACAAACCCGTGGCACATTCACACAGAAAAACACACACACAAACCATTTGCACAGTCGCCACGGCACAGTGTTGAGAATGGCACACAAAAACACACACACACGCACAAACCGGTTACACTGTCACAGGGCACAGGGCTGAGAACAGCACACACACACTCACACACACACCAGTTGCACACTCACCAGGCACAGGCCTGAGAACGGCACACACACATACTCCAACACACACATACACATACACATAAACCGGTTGCACTGTCGCCAAGGCACAAAGCTCAGAACAGCTCTAACACACACACACAGACACACACACACACATACAAACCAGTTGCACAGTCGCCACTGTACAGGGCTGAGAACAGAACACACACACACACACACACACACATATATAAACCGGGTTCACAGTTGCCAGAGCACAATCCTGTGAAGAGCACACACACACACACGCACACATAAACTAGTTGCACTGTGGCCAGGGCACAGGGATGAGAACAGCACACACACAAACCGGTTGTACAGTTGTCAGGGCACAGGGCTGAGAACAGCACATACACACACACAGACACACAGACACAAACTGGCTGCACAGTAGCCAGGGCACAGAGCTGAGAACAGCGCACGCACAAGCACAAAGACACAAACTAGGTGCACAGTTGCAAGGGCACAGGGCTTAGAGGAGCACACACACACACACACTTACAAAAACCGGTTGAACATTTGCCAGTGCACAAGGCTAAGCATGGCACTCATACATAGACTCACACACACACAAACACACACACACATACAAACCGGTTGCACAGTCACCAAAGCACAGAGCTGAGAATGGCACACACACACACACACACACACACACACACACATGAACAAACCGGTTGCACAGTTGCCAGAGCACACGGCTGAGAAATGCACACACAACACACACACACACACACAGGCACAACCAGTTTCACTGTTGCCAGGGCACAGAGCTGAGAACACCACAAACACACACACACACAAATCGGTTGTACAGCCACCAGGGCAAAGGGCTGAGAATTTACACACACACACACACACACACACACACACAGACCTGTTGCACAGTTGCCAGGTCACAGGCCCGAGAACAGCATTCACACACACACACACACACACACACACACACATACCGGTTGCACAGTCGCCAGTCACACGGCTGAGAATGGCACTCACACACACACATACACATACACATAAAACTGGTTGCACAGTCGCCAAGTCACAGGGCTCAGAAGAGATCTAACACACACGGACACACACACACAAACAGGTTGCACAGTTGCCAGGGTACAGGGCTGAGAACAGCACACATACACTCACACACAAACACACAAACCAGTTGCACAGTCGCCAGGGCACAGGGTTCAGATGGCACACACACACACACACACACACTGGTTTCACTGTCGCCCGATCAAAGGGCTTAAAACAGCTCTCACACACATACACACAGACACACAAACCTGTGCACAGTCGCCAGGCACAGGGCTGAGAACAGCACACACACACAGACAAACAGACACATACACAAACTGGTTGCACACTCGCCAGGGCACAAGGCTCAGATTGGCACACACACCTACACACATACACACACAAATCATTGCACAGTTGGCATGGCACAGGGCTGAGAATAGCACACACACACACAGACACACAAACTGGTTGCACAGTCATCAGGGCACCGGGCTGTGAATGGCAACACACACACACACACACACAAACCTGTTGCATATTCGCAAGGGCAGAGGGCTGAGAACAACACACACTCACACACAAACCTGTTCCACAGTTGTCAGGGCACAGGGCTGAGAACAGCACACACACACACATAGACACACACACACAAACTGGTTGCACAGTAGCCAGGGCTCCAGACAGAGAACAGCACACACATAAACACACAGACATATACCAGGTGCACAGTCGCAAGGGCACGGGATTTAGAAGAGCACACACACACACATACACACACACACCCAAAAACCGGTTGCACAGTTGTAAGGGTACTGGGCTGAGAACAGCACACATACATACACACACACACAACTGGTTGCACAGTAGCCAGGGCACAGAACTGAGAACAGCACACACACACACACACACAACCACACAAACCTGTTGCACAGTTGCCAAGACACAGGGTTGAGAACGACACACACACACAAACACAAACACACACCACTGTTTCAGAATCTCCAGGGTATAGGGCTGAGAACAGCACACAAACACACACAACCACACAAACTGGTTGCACAGTCGCCAGGGCACCGGGCTGTGAATGTCAACACACACACACACACACACACACAAACCTGTTGCATATTCGCAAGGGCAGAGGGCTGAGAACAACACACACTCACACACAAACCTGTTGCACAGTTGTCAGGACACAGGGCTGAGAACAGCACACACACACACATAGACACACACACACACACACAAACTGGTTGCACGGTAGCCAGGGCACCAGGCAGAGAACAGCACACACACAAACACACAGACACAAACCAGGTGCACAGTCGCAAGGGCACGGGACTTAAAAGAGCAAACACACACACACATACACACACACACCCAAAAACCGGTTGCACAGTTGGTAGGGTACTTGGCTGAGAACAGCACACATACATACACACACACACACAACTGGTTGCACAGTAGCCAGTGCACAGAGCTGAGAATGGCACACACACAAACACACAGACACAAACCACTTGCACAGTCTCAAGGGCACAGGGCTTAGAAGAGCACACGCACAAACACAGACACACAGACACACACACATGAACAAACCATTGCACAGTCGCCAGGTCCCAGGGCTGAGAATGGCACACAAACACACACATACACTCATAAACCGGTTGCAGTGTCGCCAGGCCAAAGGGCTGAGAACAGCACACACACACACACACACACACACACATACACACACACACCTAAACAAAAAAACTGCTTACACAGTCTCCAGGGCACAGGGATGAGAACGACGCACACACACACACACACACATATACACACACACACATGAACAAACTAGTTGCATTGTTGCCAGGGCACAGGGCTGAAAATGGCACACACACACACACACACAAACATAAACAAAAACCGGTTTCACAGTCGACAGGAAACAGGGCTCAGAACAGCACACACATACACACATACACAAAACTGTTGCACAGTTTCCAGGGCACAGGATTGAGAACAGCACACACACAGATTCACACACACACATACACAAATACATAAACTGGTTGTGCACTCTCCAAGTCACAGGGCTCAGATCATTCTAACACACACACACAAACCGATTGCACGGTCACCAGGGTTCATGGCTGAGAACAGCACACAGACACACACAAAAACACACATGAACAAACCAGTTGCACAGTCGGAAGGGCACATGGCTGAAATCAGCACACACACAGACACACACACACACCAGTTCCCCAGTTGACAGGACACAAGGCTCAGGATGGCACACACACCTACACACACATATACACAAACTGCTTGAACATCGACAAGGGCAAAGGGTTGAGAACAGCACACACACACACACACACACACACACACACAGGCATACAGATACTGGTTGTACAATCGCCAGGGCACAGGGCTGAGAACAGGAACACACACACACCACACACACACACACATGAACACAAACCAGTATTACAGTCGCCAGGGCACAGGGCTGATAACAGCACACACACACACCCACACACACTCAAGCCGGTTTTGCAGTTGCCTGACCACAGGGCTGAGATCAGCACTCCCCCACCCCACACACACACACAATCCTGTACACATTCGCCAGCGTACACGGCTGAGAACAGCACATACACACACATACACACACACACAAAAACCAGTTGTACAGTCGCCAGGGCACAGGACTGAGCATGGCACACACACAGACCGACACACACACAAAGAAACCAGATTCAGAGTTGCCAGGGCAGAGGGCTGGGAACAGCATCTACAACACATATACACACACACACACCGGTTGCACAGTCTCCTGGGCACAGAGCTGAAAATGGCACACACACACACACACAAACAACTGCTTGCACAGTCGCCAGGACACAGAGATGAGAATCACACACACACACACACACACACACACACACAAACACACACACACGAACAAACCATTGCACAGTCGCCAGGGCCCAGGGCTGAGAATGGCACACAAAAACACACATACACTCATAAACCGGTTGCAGTGTCGCTAGGCCAAAGGGCTGAGAATAGCACTCACACACACACACACACACACACACACACACACACCTACACAAAAAAACTGCTTGCACAGTCTCCAGGGCACAGGGATGAGAACGGCGCACACACATACACACAAACATACACACACACACATGAACAAACTAGTTGCATTGTTGCCAGGGCACAGGGCTGAAAACGGCACACACACACACACACAAACATAAACACAAACCGGTTTCACAGTCGACAGGAAACAGGGCTCAGAACAGCACACACATACACACACACACACAAAACTTTTGCACAGTTTCCAGGGCACAGGATTGAGAACTGCACACACACAGATTCACACACACACATACACAAATACATAAACTGGTTGTGCACTCTCCAAGTCACAGGGCTCAGATCATTCTAACACACACACACAAACCGATTGCACGGTCACCAGGGTTCATGGCTGAGAACAGAACACATACACACACAGAGACATAAACCGGTTTCACAGTCGCCAGAGGACAAGCCTGAGAACAGCACAGACACACACACGCACACACACAAATTAGTTGCACAGTCGCCAGGGCACAGGACTGAGAACAGCACACAAACACGCAGGGACACACAAACGGGTTGCACAGTTGCCAGGACACAGGTCTGAGAATGAAACACACACACACACACATACACACACATAAACACTAACCGGTTTCACAGTCGACAGGAAACAGGGCACAGAATGGCACACATACACACACACACACACGCACGCACAAAACTGTTGCACTGTTTCCAGGGTACAGGATTGAGAACAGCACACACAGAGATTCACACACACACATACACAAACACATAAACGGGTTGCGCACTAGCCAAGGCACAGGGCTAAGAACACCTCTAACATACACACACACACACACACACACATACCAGTTAAACAGTCTCCAGGGCACAGGGCTGAGAATTCAAACTTACACTCGACAAAAACAGACCACTTGCACAGTTGCCAAGGCACAGGGCTGAGAACGGCACCCACTCACATACACAGACAAACCGGTTGCACAGTCAACAGAGCACAGGGCTGAGAAGAGCACACACACACACACACACACACACCAGTTACACAGTCACTAAGGCACAGGGCTGAAAACAGGACAAACCACACACACACATATACACTCACACACATACACACACAAACCACTTGCACAGTCACCAAGGCACAGGGGTGAGACTGGCACACACACACACACACACACACACACACACACAGCAATTACACAGTCACTAAGGCACAGGGCTGAAAGCAGGACAAAGCACACACACATATACACTCACACACATACACACACAAACCACTTGCACAGTCACCAAGGCACAGGGCTGAGACTGGCACACACACACTCACACACACACACACACACAAACCGGTTTCTCAGTCGCCAGGGCACAGGGCTGAGAACAGCATATACACACACAGACAGATGCACACACAGACACATACACACAGACACATGCACACACAAAGTGCTTGCACAGTCGCCAGGGCACAGGGCTGTGAATGGCACACACAAACACACACACACATACCAATCGGTTTCACAGTTGCCAGGGCACAGGGCTGAGAACACCACATACGCAAACACACACACACACATACACACACAGAAACATACACAAACAAACTGCTTGCACAGTCGTCAGGGCACAGAACTGGGAATGGCACACACAAATACACACACACACACACACACACACGAACAAACCATTGCACAGTCGCCAGGGCCCAGGGCTGAGAATGGCACACAAACACACACGTACACTCATAAACCGATTGCAGTGTCGCCAGGCCGAAGGGCTGAGAAGAGCACACACACACACAAACACACACCTACACAAAAAAACGGCTTGCACAGTCTCCAGGGCACAGGAATGAGAACGGCGCACACACACACACACACATACACACACACATGAACAAACTAGTTGCATTGTTGCCAGGGCACAGGGCTAAAAACGGCACACACACACACACACACACACACACACACACAAAACTGTTGCACTGTTTCCAGGGCACAGGATTGAGAACAGCACACACACAGATTCACACACACACATACACAAATACATAAACTGGTTGTGCACTCTCCAAGTCACAGGGTTCAGATCAGCTCTAACACACACACACAAACCGATTGCACGGTCACCAGGGTTCAGGGCTGAGAACAGAACACATACACACACAGAGACATAAACCGGTTTCACAGTCGCCAGAGGACAAGCCTGAGAACAACACAGACACACACACGCACACACACAAATTAGTTGCACAGTCGCCAGGGCACAGGACTGAGAACAGCACACAAACACACACAGGGACACAAACGGGTTGCACAGTTGCCAGGACACAGGTCTGAGAATGAAACACACACACACACATACAAACACATAAACACTAACCAGTTTCACAGTCGACAGGAAACAGGGCTCAGAATGGCACACATACACACAAACACACACACGCACAAAACTGTTGCACTGTTTCCAGGGCACAGGATTCAGAACAGCACACACAGAGATTCACACACACACATACACAAACACATAAACCGGTTGCGCTCTAGCCAAGGCACAGGGCTAAGAACAGCTCTAACACACACACACACACACACACACACACACACACACACACACACACACATACCGGTTGAACAGTCTCCAGGGCACAGGGCTGAGAATTCAAACTTACACTCGACAAAAACAAACCTCTTGCACAGTTGCCAGTGCACAGGCATGAGAACAGCACCCACTCACATACACAGACAAACCGCTTGCACAGTCAACAGGGCACAGGGCTGAGAAGAGCACACACACACACACACACACACACACACACACACACACACACCAGTTACACAGTCACTAAGGCACAGGGCTGAAAACAGGACAAACCACACACACACATATACACTCACACACACACACACAAACCACTTGCACAGTCACCAAGGCACAGGGCTGAGACTGGCACACACACACACACACACACAAAGCGGTTTCTCAGTCGCCAGGGCACAGGACTGAGAAAAGCATATACACACACAGACAGATGCACACACAGACACATACACACACAACACATACACACAAACTGCTTGTACAGTCGCCAGGGCACAAGGCTGTGAATGGCACACACAAACACACACACACATACAAACCGGTATCACAGTTGCCAGGGCACAGGGCTGAGAACAGCACATACACACACACACACACACACACACGCATACACACACAGAAACATACACAAACAAACTGCTAGCACAGTCGTCAGGGCACAGGGCTGTGAATGGCACACACAAATACACACACACACACACACGAACAAACCATTGCACAGTCGCCAAGGCACAGGGCTGAGATAGGCACACACACACACAAACACACACACACACACATACACATAAACCTGTTGCACAGTAGCTAAGGCACAGGGCAAAGAACAGCTCAAACATACACACACACACACACCACAAACCAGATTATTTGTAGACAGTGCACAGGACTGAGAACAGCACACACACACACACACACACACCCCAACCGGTTGCACAGTCTCTAGGAAACAGGGCTGAAAAGAGCACACACTTACACACACTCACACACAAACGGTTACACAGTCGACAGGACACAGAGATGAGAATCGCGTGCACACACACACAAACACACAAACCAGTTGCACAGTCGGAAGGGCACATGGCTGAAATCAGTACACACACAGAGGCACACACACCGGTTCCCCAGTTTTCAGGGCACAAGGCTCAGGATGGCACACACACCTACACACACATATACACAAACTGGTTGAACAATCGCCAGGGCAATGGGTTGAGAACAGCACACACACACACACACACACACACACACACAGGCATACAGATACTGGTTGCACAATCGCCAGGGCACAGGGCTGAGAACAGCAACACACACACACACACACACATGAACACAAACCAGTATCAGAGTCGCCAGGGCACAGGGCTGATAACAGCACACACACACACCCACACACACTCAAGCCGGTTTCACAGTTGCCAGGCCACAGGGCTGAGATCAGCACTCCCACCCCCACACACACACACACAAACCTGTTCATATTCCCAGCGTACAGGGATGAGAACAGCGCATACACACACATAAACACACACACAAAAACCAGTTGTACAGTCACCAGGGCACAGGGCTGAGCATGGCACACACACAGACCGACACACACACAAAGAAACCAGTTTCAGAGTTGCCAGGGCAGAGGGCTGGGAACAGCATACTCACACACACATACACACACACACACACACACACAAACTGCTTGCACAGTCGCCAGGACACAGAGATGAGAATCACACACACACACACGCACAAACACACAAACCTGTTGCACAGTTGACAGGGCACAGGGCTGAGAACGGCACACACACACCAGTTACACTGTCACTAAAGCACAGGGCTAAAAACAGCACAAACACAAACACACACATATACACTCACATACATACACACAAAAACCGCTTGCATAGTCTCCAGGGCACATGGCTGAGAATGGCACACACACACACACACACACACACACACACAAACACACACACCAGTTTCACAGTCGCCCGGGCACAGGGCTGAGAAGAACACATACATAGACACATACACACACAAACTGCTTGCACAGTCGTCAGGGCTCAGGGCTGTGAAAGGCACACACAAACACTGACACACACACGAACAAACCATTGCACAATCACCAGGGCACAGGGCTGAGAATTCAAACTTACACACACACACACAAACCAGTTTCACAGTCGCCAGGGCAATGGGCTGAGAACAGCACACAAACACACATACACAGAAAAACTGCTTGCACAGTCGCTATGGCACAGGGATGAGAACAGCACACATACACACACACAAACACAAACTGGTTGTGCAGTCATCAGTACACATGGCTGAGAACGGCACACACACACACACACTAACACACATACACCTAAATCTGTTGCACATTCGCCAGGGCACAGGACCGTGAACAGCAGACACAGAAACACACACACACACAAACAGGTTGCACAGTAGCTAGGGCACAGGGTTGAGAACAGAACACACACACACACAAACCAGTTTCACAGTCATCAGAGAACAGGGCAGAGAACAGCACACACACACACAAACACAGAAAGACACACATACAAAAAAACGGGTTGCACAGTCGCCAGCGCACAGGGCTGAGAACAGCACGCACACACACACACACACACACACACACACACAAAACCAGTTGCACAATTGCCAGGGCTCGGGCCTGAGAATAGCACACACACACACATATATTCACACAAACACACAAAAAATGGTTGCACAGTCTCAGGACACAGGGCTGAGAATTGACACACACACCCAAACAAACCTGTTGCACAGTTGCCAGGGCACAAGGCTGAGTATGGCACACACTCACACACACACACAAACCGGTTGAACCGTTACCAGAGCACAGGGCTGAGAACAGCACACACATACACACACACCGGTTGCACAGTCACCAGGCACAGGGCTAAGAATGGCACACAGTCACACACACAAACACACACACAAACCGGTTGCACTGTCACCAGGGCACAGAGCTGAGAACAGCACATACCCAAACACAAACATACACACACAAACTGCTAGCACAGTTGCCAGGGCAAAGGGCTGAGAATGGCACACACACACACACACACACACACACACACACACGAACAAACCATTGCACCGTCGCCAGGGCCCAGGGCTGAGAATGGCACACAAACACACACATACACTCATAAACCGGTTGCAGTGTCGCCAGGCCAAAGGGCTGGGAACAGCACACACACACACACACACACACACACACACATCAACAAACTAGTTGCATTGTTGCCAGGGTACAGGGCTGAAAATGGCACACACTCACACACACACACATACACACACAAAACGGTTTCACAGTCACCAGAGCACAATTTTGAGAACAGCACACAGACACACACACACACACACACACAAACAAACCGGTGCACAGTCGCCAGGGCACAGGGCTTAAAACAGCACATGCACACACACACACACACACACACACACACACACATACACACCAACAGATTGCACAGTCGCCAAGGACAGGGCTGAGAACCACAGACACACACACACAGATACACACACACACACACATAAACACAAACCGGTTTCACAGTCGACAGGAAACAGGACTCAGAACAGCACACACATACACACACGCACAAAACTGTTGCACTGTTTCCAGGGGACAGGGCAGAGAACAGCACACACACACACACACACACACACATAAACCGGTTGCAGAATCGCCAGTGTACAGGGCTGAGAACTGAACACACACACAGACACAAAACGATTTACAGTCGCCAGAGCACAAGCCTGAGAACAACATAGACACACACACGCACACACACAAATTAGTTGCACAGTTGCCAGGACATAGGGCTGAGTATGACACACACACACACACACACACACACATGGACACAAACAAACCGATTTCACAGACTCCAGGGCACAGGGCTGAGAACAGCACATACCCAAACACAAACATACACACACAAACTGCTTGCACAGGTGCCAGGGCAAAGGGCTGAGAATGGCGCACACACACACACACACACACACACACACACACACACGAACAAACCAGTGCACAGTCGCCAGGGTGCAGGGCTGAGAATGGCACACAAACACACACATACACTCATAAACCGGTTGCAGTGTCGCCAGGCCAAAGGGCTGAGAACAGCACACACACACACACACACACACACACACACACACACCCCTACACAAAAAAAATGCAAGCACAGTCTCCAGGGCACAGGGATGAGAATGGCACACACACACACACACACACACATGAAAAAACTAGTTGCATTGTTGCCAGGGCACAGGGCTGAAAACGACACACACACACATACACACATACACACACAAAATGGTTTCACAGTAACCAGAGCACAGTGTTGAAAACAGCACACAGACACACACACACAAACATACAAACCGGTGCGCAGTCGCCAGGGCACAGGGCTTAAAACAGCACATGCACACACACACACACACACACACACATACACAGCAACCGGTTGCACAGTCGCCAAGGGACAGGGCTGAGAATCACAGACACACACACACACACACACACAGACACATAAATACAAACCGGTTTCACATTCGACAGGACACAGGGCTCAGAACAGCACACACATACACACACACACAAAAATGTTGCCCTGTTTCCAGGGCACAGGATTGAGAACAGCACACACACAGATTCACACAGACACATACACAAATACATAAACTGGTTGTGCACTTTCCAAGTCACATGGCTCAGAATAGTTCTAACACACACACACAAACCGATTGCACGTCACCAGGGTTCATGGCTGAGAACAGAACACACACACACACAGACATAAACCGGTGTCACAGTCGCCAGAGGACAAGCCTGAGAACAACACAGACACACACACGCACACACACAAACCGGTTTCAAAGTCTCCAGGGCACAGGGCTGAGAATAGCACATACCCAAACACAAACATACACACACATACTGCTTGCACAGTTTCCATGGCAAAGGGCTGAGAATGGCACACACACACATATATGCACACAAACACACAAAAAATGGTTGCACAGTCTCAGGACACAGGGCTGAGAATTGACACACACACCCAAACAAACCTGTTGCACAGTTGCCAGGGCACAAGGCTGAGTATGGCACACACTCACACACACACACAAACCGGTTGAACCGTTACCAGAGCACAGGGCTGAGAACAGCACACACATACACACACACCGGTTGCACAGTCACCAGGCACAGGGCTAAGAATGGCACACAGTCACACACACAAACACACACACAAACCGGTTGCACTGTCACCAGGGCACAGAGCTGAGAACAGCACATACCCAAACACAAACATACACACACAAACTGCTTGCACAGTTGCCAGGGCAAAGGGCTGAGAATGGCACACACACACACACACACACACACACACACACACACGAACAAACCATTGCACCGTCGCCAGGGCCCAGGGCTGAGAATGGCACACAAACACACACATACACTCATAAACCGGTTGCAGTGTCGCCAGGCCAAAGGGCTGGGAACAGCACACACACACACACACACACACACACACACACACACACATCAACAAACTAGTTGCATTGTTGCCAGGGTACAGGGCTGAAAATGGCACACACTCACACACACACACATACACACACAAAACGGTTTCACAGTCACCAGAGCACAATTTTGAGAACAGCACACAGACACACACACACACACAAACAAACCGGTGCACAGTCGCCAGGGCACAGGGCTTAAAACAGCACATGCACACACACACACACACACACACACACACATACACACCAACAGATTGCACAGTCGCCAAGGACAGGGCTGAGAACCACAGACACACACACACAGATACACACACACACACACATAAACACAAACCGGTTTCACAGTCGACAGGAAACAGGACTCAGAACAGCACACACATACACACACACACAAAACTGTTGCACTGTTTCCAGGGGACAGGGCAGAGAACAGCACACACACACACACACACACACACACACACATAAACCGGTTGCAGAATCGCCAGGGTACAGGGCTGAGAACTGAACACACACACAGACACAAAACGATTTACAGTCGCCAGAGCACAAGCCTGAGAACAACATAGACACACACACGCACACACACAAATTAGTTGCACAGTTGCCAGGACATAGGGCTGAGTATGACACACACACACACACACATGGACACAAACAAACCGATTTCACAGACTCCAGGGCACAGGGCTGAGAACAGCACATACCCAAACACAAACATACACACACAAACTGCTTGCACAGGTGCCAGGGCAAAGGGCTGAGAATGGCGCACACACACACACACACACACACACACACACACACACGAACAAACCAGTGCACAGTCGCCAGGGCGCAGGGCTGAGAATGGCACACAAACACACACATACACTCATAAACCGGTTGCAGTGTCGCCAGGCCAAAGGGCTGAGAACAGCACACACACACACACACACACACACACACACACACACACCCCTACACAAAAAAAACGCAAGCACAGTCTCCAGGGCACAGGGATGAGAATGGCACACACACACACACACACACACACATGAAAAAACTAGTTGCATTGTTGCCAGGGCACAGGGCTGAAAACGACACACACACACATACACACATACACACACAAAATGGTTTCACAGTAACCAGAGCACAGTGTTGAAAACAGCACACAGACACACACACACAAACATACAAACCGGTGCGCAGTCGCCAGGGCACAGGGCTTAAAACAGCACATGCACACACACACACACACACACACACATACACAGCAACCGGTTGCACAGTCGCCAAGGGACAGGGCTGAGAATCACAGACACACACACACACACACACACAAACACATAAATACAAACCAGTTTCACATTCGACAGGACACAGGGCTCAGAACAGCACACACATACACACACACACAAAAATGTTGCCCTGTTTCCAGGGCACAGGATTGAGAACAGCACACACACAGATTCACACAGACACATACACAAATACATAAAATGGTTGTGCACTTTCCAAGTCACATGGCTCAGAATAGTTCTAACACACACACACAAACCGATTGCACGTCACCAGGGTTCATGGCTGAGAACAGAACACACACACACACAGACATAAACCGGTGTCACAGTCGCCAGAGGACAAGCCTGAGAACAACACAGACACACACACGCACACAC